>NW_017675627.1:38007-63103 GCF_001879085.1 Nicotiana attenuata
AAAATATATTATCTATCTATACTATATTAAAATGTGAAAAAGCCTTAAAATAGAAAAGTTCAATTTACCTAAATAACCCTTCTAAATAACTTAAAGGCTGAATACATACGGAGACACTTAAAGTTGGCACGATTTTTCATTTAGACACCTAAACCCAAGGGTGTTCCTATTGAGCATTTATACTATCCGAAACTTATTCCAATTAAGCACTTCTTTGACAATCAGCCAAACTTACAAAGTTTGTTAAACAAATCCACAAAAAATCAGTGATTTTTAAAATCCACTTCTATAAAAATAGAATTATGAAAATGTACTAATATAGGAAATTTTTTGCCTAGAAAATGTTGTTAATAAACTATAGAAACGAAATCTAAAAAATTCCTACGTGAAAGGAATGGTTGCTTGTGCAACTGCTGATGCCGTTTTCATGGAGAAAAGAAAGTCCTAAGCTAAGATCTGAATTCTAAGTAACAGTATACAGTCCCTATAAGTGTGCCTAATATAAATGAAAGGAAAGAGAAACTGGGAATATACGGTCCTATAATTATGCCTAATATAAATGCCCCCTTATTATATCACTAATTTGAATTATGGTATAGAAATGGTAATTTGGTATACTAAATGTAATTTACTCATACCTTAAACATGTAGGGTAAAAAGGTTTCCTATGTGGGATAGGAATGTAAAAAAAGAAATGCAAGTAATAAGGCCTTATTTTGTTCTATTTTGGTATAGATAAAGGTTATCCCATGGGGTTATAATCTCATCTCTTATCTGGGATGTGGCTAATGCCTAGTCTTTAACATAAGCTTTGTATACGATCAAAATCGAGCTCGTCTGTGACATGTCAGGTCAGGCTCGGAACATGGCAATAAAGGACTGAAGATCGACCCAAGTCCCACCGGGCTAGTACCCGGGTCAGAATGCCTGCCTTCGAGAATATCGAGATCGTGATCCCGAATTCGATCCTAGCCCCGAACTAGCTCGAAGAAACATTGTTAGTAGTTGTGGCTTCTTTTTCGCCGGAATTAGCCTTTGTTTCGGCGATAACGTCGTCGTCTTCGTTTTCTCAAGCTTTTCATGATAGAGGATCTGTGAGAATTCCATTGGATCTTCCATTAGAGGTTTTTTGTTTCCCTACTGAGGTTTTTCAGAGGTCTAAAATGGATTTGCTTGTTCCTCCTATTTTTGCTGCTACTATTGTGGTAATTGTTGGGATATACTATTAACCATCCGATTTTTTTTTATTTTTTTTATGGAACAATTATTTATTTATTCATTAAGTACTATTTTTAAATAGATCATTTGTTACATGTGTGTCCTTTTAGTTATATAGTAGACAATTTAGTGTATGGAGTCTTAGCTCATGCACAGAAGATTAAATTATTGCTCATTATTAATAAACTATGTTCACAATCAAAAATATTATAGGACAAAATATCTTGATGATTGTAGCACAAGATTATAGATTGTCTTGATTATGGGAGTGATTTTACTCCGACTTCTTGTGCTAGTATACTCAGTGTATATTGAACGGAGCAAGTAGAGAAAAGATGTTTTTGTATTGAATATATAAAATATTTTCTCTCATTCATTGAATGAGCTTATACTCCTAATCTTGATATAATTATTATGATCAATGTAATTTATTTATTGTTTTGATTTATCAAAAGGTACGACTCTATTAAGAGTTAGAGTATGCCTAAAAGATTGGACAATAACGAATAATATTTTTGAATAATAATTAGTTGATAGAATACATGACTCGGATTTGAGTTTGATGATACCCCTTTATGTAAGCTTATAAGTTTTCATGTGAAAACCCGGCAGGTGGATTTTGTATCCGTCACATGAAATAGTTTAAGCGGAATTGTAAAGGATTTAGTTAGTTGATTAAATTAAATTTTATGTGATTTAATTTAATTAACTGGTATTTCAGGTCTTAACATGGGGAGTTAAAATAAGTGTTATTGAATTTTCGAAATTCATATTGAGGAGTTCAATTGCAGTTCTTTAGTGGAATAAATTGCAATTAATTGTAGTAAGAATTAATTCATGCTAATTTCGAATTAATGTTATAATTGGTAGCCTCTTATTATTTCTGCGGTCTCTGCTATACGTAGTAAAAACCTGGACAAGACTTGAGTAAAAACTGACTTGGGAGGAACGTGATCACGCCCAACTATGCCTTATAAAAAGGACAATGCGGACGTTGCAAATATAACCCGAGTATTACGCCCAGGGTCGAATCCACAGAGAGTTAACATATCAACCACTATCTTCAGACCCACTAAGTCTTCAGAACCAGCTTCCTAAATATTCAAATCTCAGTTGAGTGTTCTTTAATAACTAGCTTGCAAATAACTAAATGGCTGTAACTAAGTAAAAAAAAAGGTTTGTAAATAATTACGAGAAAAAGCTAAGGCAATGATTTCCCCTATTGATGGAATCCCTTCTGTTTATGCTCATACAAATTTACCCACACATCTCTATCAATCATGAACGCTAATCTTGCCGCAAATCTCTCCCGAGTAATCACTCTACTATTGCACTCTCCCGAGATACACTGGCTTGCTTTATTTAGCACAATTCAATTTAGATTGCACCCAAGGCTTCATTATTCCTAATCCCGCCTTTAAACCCGCAATTATAGATTCCTCTAATAATTTAGGAGTGGTGTTGTTCAACAATACCTTAAATATGCACTCTTTTCCAAGTTATGCACACTAAATAGGCACAACTAATTGAGGATCCTGTCAATTAACTACAACGATCACGAAGTTGAACAAATAAAGATTAAACTAGCAATTTGTATTCACATAAACAAGAAGTTCATCACCCAATAGGTTCCATCAAAGCCTTAGACAAGGAATTTAGCTACTCATGGCTATGGGAAAATAAACTAAGCTTGAATTCATCACAAAATCAAAAGAAAAGAAGAAAGATGTTTAGAGTATTTTCTCACAATCTTTTTCCTTGCTAAGAAACCTAAAAAATCAATACCTCCCTCTCTTGGGCGAAGTCTAATATTTTAAATAGGGTTTAGGTCTAAAAATCCCGTAATTGACACTTTGGTCCCTGAAGTTCACTGCGCCTGCCGCGGTTCTGCCGCGGTCGCGGTAGAACCGCGGCCAAACACCCTCGCGGAATCTTAATCTTCTGCAGCCGCTTCCCACCGTGGTTCTGCCGCGGTCGCGGTGGAACCGCAGTGGATCCAGTTCTCTGAATCTTCGGCCTGTTTTTGCACGGGTCACTTAGGAAATTTCACAGTTGGCCTCTTTTTCATCACTTTTGACTCCAAAACTGCTCCTTAGCCGTCTTTATACATATATCACCTACAAATCATGAAAAGCACTAATAAGAGCATTTTGTCATCACTTTTAGCATTAAAACTACACAAGAAGGTGATTATTTAAGGTGTGATTATAGTCAAATTCACCTATTATCAGAACGTCATCTAGTAGAGTTGGAGTAGGATTCTACTTGAAAAAGCATAATCCTACACGTTTTTAGTAGCATAATTTCGGCCAAAAATAAGTCTATTAAAGGAAGATTAATTTCACCCAATAACTTACTTTTTAGAGTTGTATTGTTCTTGCCCACTCAAAGCAAATCCGTTCAAGGTTTTACTAGGCATCTATCATAAGACTGCAGCCCTCGATTCTTGTTGTGTGGAAGATTTGTGCAACGATTTCAAGAGATTAGTGCTTCTAATCTTGTGATTATAGCAATGTCTAGTTTATATGTATTTGATACCTGGTTTGTATGCTTGTTTCTGCTGAGCATGTTCTAATAATTGGTATCAGATGTCGTCTTACATCTAACTAGATAATATAATACAACACGAATAGAATAATATTAAAACGTGTCGTTTAATGATACATGTTTAGTATGATTATTCTATGTAAAAAACGTGATTGTTTTTAGTAGTATCTTCATAAACAGTGGTGTTATATTTAATGACAGTGTGTTTAATTACGTTTTTGATGAATACCAGTTTGTTTTTTAATAAAAAATGACTGTTTTTTTAATGCTATTAATTCTGTAATTATAGGTTAATATACATATGCATAAACAATGAATTAATAGTATTAATCTGTTTTAGTTGCGTATTGCCCATAATCAGAGAGAGTGTTATATTAATAAAAACTTGACTGTTTTGTATGATGTATTAGTTTTGTAATTTTGGATTAATATATAGAATTATGAACAGTGACGTTTTTTGGACAGTGAAAAACATATTGTTTTATCTTTTACAATTTTGTCTGAACACGTTTTCATTAAATAATAATAAAAATATTATTTTGAGTTCTGAAATCATATTTTAACATACATTTGTATTCACCGGTAATGATTTTTCTTTTGCATCATAAGTTCAATTATTGTTTATAATTGGATTAGTAATTATAATTTATAAATTTAACTAGTTACTATGTATGTACATTCTTAGTTTCGTATATTTAAAAAAAAAAGTGCTATCGTCCTAAAATATTGATACTCAAGTAAGATGGGATTATATTTAATTTGAAATTTAGAGGCAATTTCATGGAAGAAAGTTTTTATGATACTTAATTTCCTATATAAAATTAAATGAACTTGATACTTTTCAAGAAAATTAAAATGTGTTCAAAGTTTAAAAAAATCCTGAAATTCCTAATATAGATAAAAAAATAAATAATAAATTATTAATATTCCTAGGACAAAATAAAAGAGGAAAATATCTATTCTAGAAGGAATCAAATTGTCTTCAATTCCTGAATTTAACATACATTAAAAAGGAAAATACATTTTGTACCATATAGTTATAGATAAGAGAACAAGAGAGATAGAAAAAGAATTATAGGATATTATTCTCAAGAATGTAATACAATTGACATTAAGGAGCCTCTTATGTATATTTATCTATCTATATTTATATCTATATCTATATCTATCCTAACAAAGAGGCAAAATATTTTTATGAACAGTTAGAGGCCGCTAGTCGTCCACTAAGAGAAGGGAGTATGCACTCTGAATTGTCTGTTGCGACTAGATTATTAAGTATCAAATCAGATACCAATATTTCTCAAGCGGGAATGAATTCTTTCATCTGCCTTATGAGTGAACTAGTTGATCCAACTTTCAACATACCCGAAGATTTCTATCAGATGCATCCCCTTCAGCACGCGCTTCAGATTCATCGGAGGAAAATGATCCAGAGGAAGTGCGGTATGATCGTTATCTTAGGATGATCATCAGGCCTGAGGGCAATGTGTAAGATTTATTTATTACTTCTTTATTTTTGCTGAATTATAATATATATTCTTGTTTATTTAATGTAATTGCTATGTTCCAGGTTCATACCTAATCATCGGACTACAAAGATAATCACTGAATCTGTTGGCCAGCTGTATAATGCACCTAATGCGACTTAGAGTGACTTTCCACCGGAGCTCGTGCAACAAATTTTCAACCAATTTAATGTTTTAATACAATTCTTATCTATTTAAGCATCATACTAATAATATTTTCAACTAACGTTACACACTTTATTTGCAAACTAAGTGTGTCTCGGAGGACTAGTATAACAATGAAATTCTTGCAAATTTTGTGTTCAAATGCTGTAAGAGACTATCCGATTCCTTCTGCTCTGCTCGAAAGAAGAGCAAGAAGCCTTCATGGGTTCTACCGCATTTTTTTTTTCCAGAAAATTAAAATTTCCGACCGAATTCGGACAAAAATTTCAATATAAAATCTGCAGAATCTTGAAATTTCCGACCGAAGTCGGTCAGAAATTACTTTTTAATTTTTTTTACTATCGACCTATTTTGTCCAATTTTCTATAATTTACAAGGAATTATAAAATTATTATATATTTAAAATTTCAACCGATGTCGGTCGCTATTTGAAAAAAATAACACAAAATTTTAATTAATACCGACCGAATTCGGTCGGTATATTTATCTTTGTTGTCAGTCAACAAGTTGAATTAACTGACCGACTTCGATCGGAAAATTGAGACCACCTTCGGTTGCAATACGTTAGCGACCATTATTTTTTTGACTAATTAAAAGCGGTCGGAAATCAGTTATTTTTTCTCAAATTTCAACCGATGTTGATCGGTATTCTTGGACGAAATTAGGCTTTTTTCTAGTAGTGATAATTGAATAAAAATTCCTAATGGTAAGTCATACCTCTCAACACACATGACTTATTTTAGTAATTTGATATGAGAGTAAATTGTGATACGTGATCATTAACAAATTGTGATACGTGATCATCAACAAATTGTGATTCCAAATTATTACGCAACACTAAATATCCAATTAAAGAATTCATTCACTCTAATATAAGCCGTCATAAACTTATTCAAGTAATTTTCGGTTTAATATTATCTATTTAAAATTGATTATTTATCAGCAATATCAATTATCAGTGATTATGAGTGCAATTTAATTTGCAATTTCCTCCTTCCATTTTTTTATATAACTTGAGAAGTTAACTAGTTAGCAAAAGAATACAATTCGGTTTTTCAAATTTATTATAATTATTACTTAATATTTAAAACTTGAGATGAGACAATATTAAGAACTCAAATCAACAAAAAAATCTTGAGAACAAATTATTAACTCTTTGAAATAACATATTAGGTAAAATATTCAATTGGATTCTTTTCCAAATTCATCATATAAATAGATTTTTTTTTTTTAACTTAACGAACTCTTAATATAATATATTACGACACATATTGATAGTGGAGCTAATATGAAGCAATACTGATAAAATAGTAGAAAATACAATGTATCCTAAATCAGTTTTCGTTAATTATTTTTACTTCTTTTTGCATTCGTTTAAAAATTGACAACTTATTTACTGTAAAATATTAATTCAACATGAGTCATTTTAGAACTTTATGTTGTTACTTATCATTTTCATTCTAGGAGCTATAAGACCAACTTCTCATTCAATTTTAAAAGACCAAAAAATCACTTTATCAATTTGAAGTAAATTAGTTCTATTTCTCAAATAGCAAAAAAATAAAAGAAAGTTAAATGACAATATTGGACACATCATCCCCAACTTTACTTCACACACTAGGGAGTAATTAGGTAATTTAATTAAATTTTTCAGATCCCCGCTTATTTACCCACGTTCAGAAGTTATAAAATCAATTAGGGCTCAATTCCCGCGCCTCTAACTCAGGAAATCTTTCAGTAGAGCAAGTGGCGGACGCCCTCTCTTCATCATCTTCTCTACAGGGCAAGTCGCCACAATCCGAATAACAAAGGTTTATTTTTCGTCATATATTCCCCTTTCCTTTTTCATGATGCTTGGTTTTGTTTGGGTACAAAGAGATTCTCATATACTAATTCCTCATCTTAATCTGGCTCCAAATCCTAAAACAATTCTGTTTTGTTTCCAAGTTGTCAACGAACAGATGGATTTTGGTTTCGATTATACGTTTGAACAATCGAACAGTCCCAAGGTATGAGGCTGAGAACCTTATTACTTATTAGAAAAAGTTTATAGGGGTTTCACTTCATTTACATACAATTTCATCCAAAAAATTCCTAATTCTTAATTTTTAAATATCGTTGAATCTCTTGTATCTTTAATTTGCACAGGTCAAGATGGTGGCAAACGGATAGGTCTTAGATTTGTCTAGGTGAAGTAAATTTCCAACTCTTGTTTACTTTGATGATATAATTTCTATAGATGAGTTCAATTTATAATATTGGTTTACTCGAGATCTTTTTGAATGGCATTTTTTTCTGTATAAAGTAAAATCTGGATGCAGTTTCTCCAACGAGTGCTTATACTTGCATTCTAGATTTCCTCCCGGAATTTCATCTTAATTTCTCTGTTAGAATGCACAGAATTATTTTAATTTTGCTCCTCTTTGTTTTCCTTTTCTTTGCTATAATCTTATTATCACTACACTAGAATCTTTTCTTATATCAAGTGAATTCAACAATTCATATATACCTAAACTCTTTTTTTTACCCTATTTATGTATTGTAATTTTTCGGCAAAGGAGATTAATTTGAATGCCCTTGGATCCCTTTAGCTCCACTACTGCTCACCACTACAAAATAACAAAACATGATTTACTTTTCTTGTGCTGGACTCTTTTATTTAACTTTTTGGTGCTTTACAGAGCTCCGAACCTGCTTTGGCATGTAAGGTAACATGATCTCATTCTTCATATGAAATGATTAATGGAATATCTTTAACAAGAAAAATTCTAAAGGATTTCCTAGGACTAGATCATGCTCTCTATTATAGTACATTTGTTGAAGATAGTTAATGTCAATTTGGAATCTGCTTTTCAACAATTGAGTTTCCAGCAACCAAGTATGACTAAAATTTTATGACATTTCTTAGCTAGATGGAATGATGGCTTGTTCAGTAGTTAGTAGGACTTTGGATATCCAAATTTAGGCTATGATTTTGAGCCACAATGTAGAGAAAGTCATCTTTTTAATATGGCTTGCAATTTAGATATGGTCTTATATATCCGTCTGGAGAGCGAAGTTGTGAAATCCACTGTTAATGATGTGCGTAGGAACAAGCAAATGGAGAACATTAAGCTATAATCTTTAATCTGAATCTGGGGATAGATAACTTGAGGTGGACTTGCTGTTTCATCTAGCATGTTGTGTAACTCCTTTTCCCTTTTCAATACTCACTTATACTCTTTCCTCTATTACAATACTCTTGTCTTTGCTAGTTCTTTATCTAGTTTCTCCTTCTATGTGGCTCAATTGATCCTTCTAGCAGTTTTATTAAAATTTCTCACCTATACTACTGTTAATCATACGAACGATCTGTTTGGAGAAAAATTTGAGTGATCTTTTGCTTGTTGGTTTGGCTGATGAAGTTAGAGTGTGAATAATGTAGAACATTAAAATGACATGGTAGTTAATTGGAACATCATTCCGTAATCTCAATTGTGAAGGAGATATTCTATGCAGATGGTTCTATAGATCAACAAGGTCTAGGAATTTTATCCTTGGGTTGCAAGCTATATTTCTGATACTAGAGTAGGCTACAAGTTATAGCTTTGTTAAATTCAGAGGTGGTCTTACTGATAGTCTTGCCATTGCAAGTCTTTCCATTCCAAGATAAAGAGGGTGCTTGGAGGATTTTATATAATGAAATCAAGATAGTTAGGAGAATAAATGGGGAGCTTAAGTTGATTGTTCAAACTGTGCCCGAGATTATCGAAGTGGTTGGCAATGCACGCGCAGAGCAAGTATTAGACTTAAATGAGGATGGTGAAAAGGAGAAAGTTAAATTAGTGCTACAATCAGTGTTTACTGAGGTAATGTCAGCAAGGAAGGATATGATTGCTGAAGTGATAGCCAAGCTGATTAGTCGCCTACACATAAAAAATCAGGCAAGGCAGCTGATTGAGAAAGAACAAGTGGTCCTAAGACTCGAGAAGCAGTATCCAGCTGATGTTGGTGTCTTGGCTACATTCTTGTTAAATTATGTAAAACTCAAACCTGGTGAAGCTTTGTATTTAGGGGAAAATGAACCTCATGCTTATATATATGGTGATTGTGTTGAAGTCATGGCAACATCAGACAACGTGGTACGTGATGGCTTAACTCCAAAGCACTGGGATGTTAAAACTCTATGCTCAATGCTCACTTACAGACAGGGTTTTCCTGAAATTCTGAACGGTACTGCAGTAAATCCACACACTATGAGGTTCGTCCCTCCTTTTGATGAATTTGAGGTCGATCGCTGTATTCTTCCCAAACAATCAACTGCTTAATTCCCTGCTATTCCTGGTCCCTCTATTTTTTTGGTCATACAGGGAGAGGAAAAAATGAACACATCATCAGACGAGATTGTTTGTGAAGGTGACGTCTTATTTGCACCAGCAAACACCAGCATTACAGTTGCAACATCTTCTGGTTTGCACTTATATAGAGCAGGAGTAAGCAGCAGCTTTTTTGAGAAGTGAGTTGTGCTACATCTGCTATAATTGGCCGATCCAACCTTAAATCAGGTATATAAGCAAAAATCAGTATAAGGGTTATAGCTAGCTCATTATACATGTTCAGTGATACACAATCCCAGATCATTCCTCCAGCGAGAAGGAACCAAACGAAAGAAAGCAACTATCGTCAAGTATCTACATCAGTTCTTGAATGGAATAAGCGTCAGTGTGGAAAAAGTGAAGGAAAAAAATAACAGGTAAAATAGTGGGGTTTTAATTTCCATACTCGGGTTCCTTATAAATTTTATTGCTTGTTATATTGGCAATCTTTAAAATATAGTATGGTAGGTTATTGGTTATTCAAAGCTTGCAAATTAGCTCCTCAGTACATATTATGTAAGTGTCTAGTAGCTTATAATCAACTCTAGTTTTATTATTATTCCGCGATAAACCATTTTCATTCTTCTCTTGTGTAAAATCCCAGATTCCAGCTTTGTTCCACCTCTAGTTTACGCCTTCATGGGCAGCTCAAAAAAAAAAATAGCCAGTGATTCACCTACATTGTAAGTCAATTATTCCTTATATTCGCACAAGTATATGCTTTTCTGTGAAAAGATAGACTAATGAAATTTATGTCTTCAATACAACTAAACTCTTTTTCCATTTTATTCATTCATCTTTTTTTATTTTAAAAAAAATTCATATCATGTTGTTATTGAATTTTATTTTGTCATTTCAGGTCATATGCTATGATGTTCAGAAATTTGACATGTGGAAGACTTCACTATGATAAAGAGTTAAAGAAACTGTTATGCGTTGTGTATCGTCTAGTATTGTATTAGCTATTACCAGTTGTTGGACACAAAGTGACACTAATAAGTATTTGATTAGAATAGTTTACTTTTTTTTGTTGTTGATACATTTAATGAAATGTATTACTATTATTTTTGAATGTAAATAGGCATAACTGCTTTAGAAATGTTGGGAAAGTCCCTTATTCATTTTTATTGGCAATAAAAAAGTTGTTAAATATAATATTTGCCGTAGAACAACCTTCTTATCAATAATATATTTCATTATTTGACTACTAATTAACGTTGTATTTTATGACAATTGTAAGTGTCACTAATTATGACACTTTATGGCGACAATTTTGTATTGTCGGTAAAAGCAATATTTTCTTGTCAGACCACAAAACGCCCTTTCTCTGAACTTGTCAAACTTCTGACACACATTTGCACTAATGCGTCTCATAGTGCTACGCGTTATGCGACGTATTAGTACATTTGTTCTAGCCCTTGCAACTTTTCTTGTCCTTTTGGTCTTTCAACCCAATAGTGACTTTACTATTTGTCATTTTAGAACTTCAATCCAAATCCTGTTCTACCAACTTCGAGTGCACACCCTGATCAGGTCGAAAGAGTCTTGAAAACTCGATTTCATGATGCTATGACAAAGTTGTAGCGACATGGGGGGAGCTTGATCTCCTGATCTAGCCAGACAAAAATGGCTCTCTTTGTAGTATAAATGAAACTAAAACTTGTTGTCTTCTCTAGCAGAAGTTTGCAATATGTGGTGGCTAATCTTTTTTCAATTTTTGACCAGGTGATCTGAAGCGAAATTGTGAGACTGAACTAGGAGTTGCCTCACAGTGCTTTTTGACAAAACATGTATTTAAGATGGGCAAACAATATCTAGCAAATGTAGCGTTGAAGATCAATGTGAAGGTAGGAGGAAGAAACACTGCTTGTTGATGCAATATAATGGATATCTACTGATACTAGTGACCTACGGATATCTAAAGAGAAAAAGAAGGCATCAGACATAAAAGTCAGAGGAGGCATAATAGAATTTGCTTCATTCAGCTATTGGAATTTATCAGAATACCAGCAACATAAGGAATAAAAGATATAGCAGAGAAGCTAAGCATAAGAAGTTCAAAATCTCTTCTTCAAAAATAGTGATCAAAGTTAAACCTCAGTTTAACCAATGTATACAATTCAAGTTTGTACAAATGCCGTAAACATCACTACATTCCTATTTTAGTTTCTATGCCTGTATACAAAAACAGAAAACTGCACCTCTTCCAGTTTAACCAATCAATGCCTATACACTTTTAGTTTCTAAAGTTCATAACATCCAACCAAAGAAGAGCAACCAATGGAGGATTTCATGATTTTATATACTGGAGAATGGAAAAAATCGTCGAAATTAATGTGAGAATACCCACCACATTACACACATTTTTCCAAAACTTCACCAACAATAAGAATTGTCCAACTTTAAATCCCACAAGCTGCAGGCTGCTACTATTCAATGTGAAAAGCGTTCCAGACTCATTCAAGCGAGCAAGGTTCTTTAATATTTGAGGAACCTGATGGACTCTATGTGGACACACACGGATTATCCCTTGTGATACAAGAATAACAGCATCATTATATGTTTGGACCATGTCACACAAAAGCTGCAAGTATGCAGTCACATCTCGCTCGGGGAGTTGCTGGATTTTCTCATATTCCTTCAGTGACTCAAGCATAAGAATGTTACTTTGGTTGAGAGCTAATATTGGCAAGCGCAAAACTGCCCATCTAAAGTAGTGGCGTAGAGTAATGTCTTTTATTCCTATGTTCTGTACCCCCTCAAACAGAATCCCTGAATTGCTCAAAGCCTTGGCACATGGGAACCTCTCCCTCTCTTCCTCGTTGTCATCTCCCATGTCTTATATCCCACTCCTCTTCAGTTTCATCACTTGTTGGTCCCCTTCCAACCAACCACAAGTAAAGCTCATGGAGTATGTCATTCAAGGGATACTTAAATGAATCACACGCTTCAAAACGGCATAACCACGTACCATAGTAGTCGGCATTCCGTTGAAGCGACAAAACAATCGAATCATAAACTACTCGAAGCAGCACATCATCTTCCGACGGGTACCATTTCACTTTTTGTGTTATAATTTCTCGGAAGAAAGTCTGTCGTAGTAGTTCTTCAAGCACAAGAAATGGTAGCTGATTTCTGGGGAAAATTATCGACTTTAGAAAAATTTTCTTCAAACTCTGTGTCTCAATTTGAGACAGACAACTTCCCCAAATGAATTGACCAGGCAAGTAATGGAGGTCACTTGCTGTTGCACCTAGGAGATTCAAGACTACTATCAGGAAAAAGCAACCATCCATGACTAGACATTGCAGATTTTTATTCACCTCCGATTCATCCGAAGACAACCTTCCTCCATCATGAAAGATGTACATATCTCGGATAGTTGGCTCAAAGCTTTTAATAGCTGATTGATATGTGTCTGATGTTTTTTCAGAGGTCTGGCCACTGTTATTTTTGACATGCTGCCATGTATCCTCTTTCAACTTTTTAAATTTCAGGTCCTCGCCAATACGATAGAGGGGGCCAAATCTTATTAGCTTGTCCAATTTGGATAGAGCTGTTGGTGGACATTGGCAGATTCAGCCGCCTTGTATAGGTCTGAAGCTTGTGCCCATCATTCTACACTCTAAAGGTAGGTAGGAAAGTAAGTTGTGTGAAAAAAATAAAGTTGATTTTTTGGAAAAATATAGAATCCTCTAGAATGTCCTAATATAGTATCCTTGATATTTATCTAGTAGACATATCTAGATGTTCTAAACTGTTGTGGGAAGATAAGACATGTCTAGATATTCTAGAGTGTTGTTAGAAGATAAGGTTGCTAGAATCTTCTTTGTACATTATCCAAAATCATATCTGGAATCATCCATAGGCTAGTATAAATAGGGGGTGTCTTGTTCATTTGTAACCAAGCCAAAATCAAGAAAGCCTTCTTTCCTAAACAAAGTTATCCTCTCCAAAACTTTTATTCTCTTTTGAAAGCTTCCTCTTCCTTAGTTGAATCCTCCAATCTTATTTAACGATCTTGGGCTAGCAAATGGTTTCCAAATAATACTCTTCTTCTGCTATTCTTTACATGGTATCAGAGCCATAAGACGGCTTCTGGATTTCAAGGTCGGGTTAGTGGTTGATTCAACTGGTTTCTCTAAATGGATTTGGGTGGTCGTGCTAATGGACCGGGGATGGAGTTATTGAACCAGTCCAACTACAAGGTATGGAAGAGTTGTATGGAGTCATATCTTGTTGGTGAGGATTTGTGGGAAGTTGTCAATGAGAGTAACACAAGTCCTCCTGCCGACGCACTGGAAAATAGCAATGCGCGTAAGAAGTGGAAGCAGACTAATGCTAAGGCGGAGTTTATCCTAAAAAGTTCTATCTCTCCTAATTTATTTGATCATATTATAAGGTGTAAATCAGCTCATGAAATATGGAGGACCTTGTATCGGCTGATCAACAAGAAGGATAAAGCTCGGCTACAAATTTTGGAGAATGAGTTAGCTAACACTTCTCAAGGTAATCTCTCTATTGCCGAGTATTTGTTGAAGGTTAAAAATCTGTGTTCCGAAATTTCTCTATTGAATCTGGACGAGGCTATCTCTGAAGCACGAATAAGAAGAATTATTATTCATGATTTAAAGCCAGAATATATTCCCTTTGTTACATCAATTCAAGGATGGGTTCAACAACCATCATTGGAAAAATTTGAGAATTTGCTGTCGTCACAAGAGCTACTAGGCAAACAGATGGCTGGTGTATCTATCAAAGAAGGGGAAGGAAATGCTCTTGTCGCCGATAAGAGGAACTTTAAAGGGAAACTAATAGATATCATGTACTTTCGATCCTCAAGTGGTTTGAGCTCGCCAGGAAAGAAGGGGGAATCTTCCAGTAACGGTAAAAAGCCTTTAAAATGTTACCGTTGTGGCAAAGTAGGGCACATAAAAAGATATTGTCGAGCCAAAGAGAGAAATATGGCTCAAACCAAGAAAGCTGTTGAAGAAGAAGAAAAAGAAGAAGACTGGGGAAAATGCTTCACAGCGGAGACTCGAGCAATAAATGCCATGGCTTCCATAAATTTTGAAAGAGACTGGATCGTAGATTCAGGATGTGGGGACCATCTCACTGGAGATCAATCCAAATTCTCCACCTTTCACGAATACAACGGACATGATGTCATTGTTACAGCAGATAATACAGCCCATAATATGGAGAAGGAAGGCACTGTTGTGAACAACGAGAAGCAAAAAGACACTATCACCCTCAACAATGTCTTTCATGTTCCAGGTATGAAGAAAAATCTATTTTCAGTTGCAAATGCTGTAGATGCTGGAAACTATTTGCTAATTGGCCCACGTGATGTGAAGTTCCTGCGAAATATCAAGGTGCTTAAGGCGGATATCGTTCACTCAGGTAAGACAGTTAACGATTTATATGTCTTATCTGCCTCTAATTCATATATTGAGAAGATGAGTAGCAATGATAATACACATCTTTGGCATGCTAGACTTGGACATCTAAGAATGAATAAATTAAAAGCCATGGTAAAGTTGAATCTAGTAAAAGGTTTGCCTAACTTAAGAAATTTTGGTGGAGGAAAAGTTTGTGAAGGATGTCAATATGGAAAGGCACATCGTCTTCCATTTGAGAGATCCTTGTCAAGGTGCAATGCCCCACTAGAACTTATTCATAGTGATTTGATGGGGCCAACGAGAACTCCTTCATTTTCAGGCTATTCTTATATGCTAATTTTCATTAATGATTTTACTAGATTCACTTGGGTTTATTTTGTGAAGCACAAGTCAGAAGTTTTCAGAAAGTTTGTGGAGTTCAAAGAAACAGTTGAAGGTGAACTCGATTCCAGAATACGACGGTTGCGAACTGATAATGGCGGTGGGTTCACATCAGATGAGTTTCTTTCCTTTTGTCGTCGGCATGGCATTAAAAGAGAGCTGACATGCGCTGATACACCACAACAAAATGGAGTGGCTGAAAGGAAGATCCGACACTTAACTGAGACATGTAAGAGTTGGCTTCATGCTAAGAATTTACCTAGAGACTTGTGGGCTGAAGGTATGAAATGTGCAGTGTACGTGGTTAACAGGATGCCGCTTTCTCCAAACAATATGAAGTCTCCCTATGAATTAATGTTTGGAGAAAAGCCTAGCGTGAAACACCTCAGGGTTTTTGGCTCTATTTGTTATGTTCACATTTCGGATTCTTAACGGAGCAAGTTAGATGCCAAGGCAAGGAAATGCATCTTTGTCGGATATGATGAAAGGAAAAAGGGATGGAAGTGAATGGATCCTAAAACTCATCTCTTTGTTGTCTCAAGGGATGTCATATTCGACGAAGTGTCTTTGTATTATGGAACTGCATTGGATGGAGAGAGTTCAAAAACCTTAAATAATGGAGATTCAAGCTTGCCCATTGCAGGTGTTTCTCTAGATAATACAACCGCCGAGGAGTTAAGAGAAAGGGGGAGTCCTGGACCTCAACAACATCAAACTCAACAAGAAGATAATTCAAGTGGTTCGGGAAGGCCAAAAAGAACTATTATCAAGCCAGCTCGCTTCGGAGATGAAAATTTTGTCAGTACGTATTCCTGTTTTTGCAGGACCAATTGATGATGAAGAACCTTCCTCATTCGAAGAAGCTAAAGGAGTCAAAGAATGGGCGCTTGCTATGGATGATGAAATGGAGGCTCTGATGAAAAATCAAACATGGAGCCTTGTACCAAAGCCGAAGGATGTACAACCCATTTCTTGTAAATGGGTTTACAAAATCAAAAGAAGAGCAGATGGCAGCATAGGTAGATATAAAACAAGGCTTGTTGCTCGGGGATTTTCTCAAAAGTACGGTGAAGATTATGAAGAAACCTTCAGTCCGATGGCTAAAATGATCTCTGTCCGAGTTGTGCTAGCCTTGGCAGCTTCACATAATTGGAAGTTATGGCAACTTGACGTGAAGAATGATTTCTTATATGGAGAGCTTGACAAAGATATTTATATGGAGCAACCACCCGGTATGTCTCTAACTTACATCCTGATTATGTCTGCAAACTTAAGAAGGCCCTTTATGGCCTCAAGCAAGCTCCACGAGCATGGTATGGAAAAATTGCTCAGTATCTACATTTCTGTGGCTATGATGCATCACAATCAGATCCTAGCTTATTTGTTAAAAAACAAGGAGACTTGCATATGGTTGTTCTTTTGTACGTGTATGATATGATAATAACAGGAAACAATGAAGATGAAGTTGCTAGGCTTCAAGATGAGCTTTCCATAAGATTTGACATCAAGAAGTTGGGAGAGCTACACCATTTTCTTGGCTTAGAGGTGACAAACATGAACAAAGGTATCTTTGTCACTCAAGAAGGATATGCCAAGAAACTTGTTGACAGTTTTGGATTGAAGCAAAGCAAAACATGTTCTACTCCTCTTGAGATAAGTACAAGGTTAAGGCGGGACGAAGGCTCACTTCTTGTAGATCCCAAGCCGTTTCGGGCTCTTGTTGGAAGTCTCCTATATTTGACTATTACAAGGCCGGACATTGCCTTCTCAGTAGGATATGTAAGCAGATTTATGCAAAGGCCAAGAAAGCCTCACTTAGAAGTTGCAAAGAGGATTTTAAAGTATATCAACTCAATATCAGACAAGGGCTTATTCTTCTAGAAGAAGAATGATTTGGTGTTAGCTGGTTATACGGATGCTGATTTTGGTGGTGATTTGGATGACCGAAGATCTACATCGGGCTATATATTTCTCTGTGGTGGAACAAGTGTTTCTTTGATTAGCAAGAAGCAAGACTCAGTTTCCTTGTCAACCACGGAGGCGGAGTATAAAGCAGCTGCTCTTACTGCTCAAGAATATGTATGGCTACAAAGACTTGCTGAAGACTTGCATCTACCTATATCAAAGCCAACTATGATCTATGGAGATAATCAAAGTGCCATCAATCTTGCAAACAATCCAGTATTCCATGCAAGAACTAAACACATTGAGGTGGAACATCACTTTGTTCGGGAAAAAGGTTCTTGATGAAACTATCAATACTTTGGAAGTGCGAAGTCAGGAGAATATCGCGGATATCTTCACCAAGTCACTTGCTAAAGCTTCGTTCGAGTTCTTCCGTGACAAGCTTGGAGTAGTTTCTAAAAAATCACTTTAAGGGGGAGTGTGAAAAAAAAATAAAGTTGATTTTTTGGAAAAATATAGAATCCTCTAGAATGTCCTAGTATAGTATCCTTGATATTTATCTAGTAGACATATCTAGATGTTCTAGAATGTTTTGGGAAGATAAGACATGTCCAGATATTCTAGAGTGTTGTTAGAAGATAAGGTTGCTAGAATCTTCTTTGTACATTATCCAAAATCATATCTAGAATCATCCATAGGCTAGTATAAATAGGGGGTGTCTTGTTCATTTGTAACCAAGCCAAAATCAAGAAAGCCTTCTTTCCTAAACAAAGTTATCCTCTCCAAAACTTTTCTTCTCTTTTGAAAGCTTCCTCTTCCTTAGTTGAATCCTCTACTCTTATTTAACGATCTTGGGCTAGCAGAAAATTTCCAAATAATACTCTTCTTCTGCTATTCTTTACAAGTTGATGGGGTGAGAGTTGTCTTCCTGCAAGTAGTGCGAAAAAAGGGAAGGATGAGATTACTATGAACAAACGAGCAAGTCTGCATTGATTCCAACACAATCGAAAATTTTAAAGTTCATTTCGAATCATAAGAACACCAAAGTATAGAAATAGCTTGCAACATTTGAAGATATACTGCAGATAAATGGAAAACAAATGAACGACCGGAGGACAATAAAATATCTTCCTTAAAACAATCAAATTTTGTTAAAAGCCAAAAAAGACCAATATAGTAAAAACAATCAAATTTTGTTAAAAGCTAAAGAAGACCAATATAGTAGTTTGGAAGAAAAAGAAGTACAGACAAATGAAACATAGAAAACAGATGATAGAAGAATGAAGAAGTACAATTAGAATTTTGCGGAAAATCAAAATAAGACTGAGAACACAACAAAAGATCAAATCAGATATTTGAGTGCAGAAACAAAACTTATTGAACAATGAAGGTTGCAAATCATTAAACCCTCCCCTCTTCCCAAACAGGGAACAATTATACCAATTCAGTCAATGCAAGTATGAACCATTAAACCCAATTGTTCTTCAACATTCAGACCAAATTTTCTGATAAGAGAATGAACAAAAGGAAAAGTGATAAAATCTTACCTTTTTCTTGAGGAAAATGAGTAATAGTGAGAACAAACGAATGCTCAGATTGTAGAGAGAGAGAGAGAGAGAGAGAGAGAGAGAGAGAGAATGGTTCTTGATTTCAAATTGGAAGTATATAAGCCGTTGGAAGAATTTTAGGACAGGCCGTTGGAAGATATAAGCCGTTGGATAAGTACTGCTTGTTTCTTTTTCTGTTTCTACTTCGGCTCAGTATTTTGTTTCTACCAATTACTGCTTGTTTCCAAGAATAAAAAAGACAATTGACAACATTCTTCGGTGTGTTGGTGTGTACATATTTAATTAACGTTGTTGAATCTTAATTGTTGAATTTTGGTTCTAAACTAATTATTAAATGACTCAATCGAGCTTGAGTTGGGCTGAGCTGAGCTTTGTCCGAGCTTTTATCGAGTCTAGTCGTGTTAAATTTTGAGC
The DNA here is from genome assembly GCF_001879085.1 of Nicotiana attenuata. Classification (NCBI taxonomy): domain Eukaryota; kingdom Viridiplantae; phylum Streptophyta; class Magnoliopsida; order Solanales; family Solanaceae; genus Nicotiana; species Nicotiana attenuata. The sequence goes on from NW_017675627.1 coordinate 57,489, forward strand.
AAAATTGAGTCAAGTTGACCATAGGTGTGACTAAAATTGAATCAAGCCAACTCGAGCTAAAATACAAACGAATCGAGTTGAGCTAAGTCCTAAGCCAACTTGTCCCTATTGCTATGTTAAGTGTAAATTGTCCTTAAATAGTTTTATTTCCGTATTAGTAATATACGTTATTTTATTTCAAAAATTTTCCCCCATAAAATATTTTTACACATATTCCTACATAACTTAATACGTGTATTACGTCAGGGGCGGATCTAGTATGTCACCCAGTAACTTTTGTCCAAATAGTGTAAATGTGTTCTAAAAATTCATTAAATATTTATAAATATTTAAATATGAACCCAGTTACTATTGAAAATTTAATCGAAGTCGTTGCAGGAACCCATAAACATAAATCCTGAATCCGCCTCTGTATTACGTTATACCTCCAACGAAATGATGCATTATACAAGATCTTAATTTTCTTATGACGACCAACAAAATGTTGCACTAGTTATGCATAAGTATTTTTCTAATACATCCAATCAAACACTATATTTATTAGTTTATGCAGAACTTTTTATTGTGATTGTTTTTCCAAATCTCCCCAACCAAACAACCGCTAGTGCCCGTTTGGATCGGCTTAAAAAAAGTTATTTTTCGGAAGAAAGTTGGGGTTGTGATGATAGGCTATAATTGCATATTTTAGTCGCTTATTACACTCGAATTTACTGCACTTTAATTGAGTTTGCGCTTTAATCGCTAGTGTTTTGCACTAATTGTGTGTTTTATGCCTTGTAGGTGTGATTCCGAGCTATATAGATGTTATGGAATGAATTTAAGTGATTTTAAGCTTTGAAGTCTGAGTAAAAGCTCAAGGGATTAAGCCGGGATCGTGTTCGGGGGTCAAATTTGATAATTAAGTACGAACGAAGACTTGAGGAGGCATATTGCGCACTGTCTAGTAAAATAGACATAACTTTTTGCTCAAAACTCCATTTGGGCTCCATAATGTATGGTTGGAAAGCTAACTCAAAGGGCTACAACTTTCATGTTTTACGTTTTCCCAAATTCCAAACGGAACAGGGCGAAAAACCGCGGTTTTGCCGCGATCGCGGCAGAACCGCGGCAGAACCGCGGTGGAAGGCAGTTTCTGAAGAATGAAGAATCCGCGAGGGCGTTTGGCCGCGGTTCCACCGCGATCGCGGTGAAACCGCGGTGGGAAGCGTAAATTTCAGGGGCTAAAGTGTAAAACATGGGATTTTAAGTCCTAAACCCTATATAAAACAAAGGAGGCCGGCCTAGAACAAGAAGAGGACATATTTTGGACACAAATTAGACCTAAGGAGGCGGAGAGACACTACTTTAGGGTTAGACAACACCCTTGGAGGCAAGAACACATTGGGAGCAAGGCGGAGAATTCTTCTACGAGTTTTTCCTTCCTCTTCCTATTTTTAATTGTTGGTTATGACTTTTAGTATTGTAGTTTTACATACTATTATGAATAGCTAATTTGTTATCTAGAGTTTTGATAGAACCTTTTGTAGGATAAATTCTTGTTATGTTTTTATATAATTGAGTCATAGCCTTTTCTCTATTTGTTCAACTACGTTTATATTGTGGTTGATTGAAGAGCTCTCAATTAGCTGTGCCTATTTAGTGTGCATAACTTGGAAAAGAGTGCATATTTAGGGTGTTGTTGAACAACACCACTCCTAGATTATTAGAGGAATCTATAATTGCGGGTTTAAAGGCGGGATTAGGAAATAACGAAGCCTTGGGTGCAATTTAAATTGAATTGTGTGAAATTAAGCAAGCTAGTGTATCTCGGGAGAGTGCGTCTAGTAAATTATCGTAATTACTCGGGAGAGATTTACGGTAATAAGAGTGCTCATGATCGGTAGAGAATACTTAGGCGAAATTATAGAAGACATAGCGGGAAGGATTCCGACAATTGGGGAAATCATAACTCTAGACCTCCTTAATCTTTTCTCTAACCCTCTGTATCGTTAGTTGTTAATTTACTATTTTAATTTGTTAGTTAAGTAGTTAAACACAAGAATCTTAATATCTTTAAGTTAGGAATTGTTCAAGCTTGTCTTCTTGGTGATAGTGAACAGCTGTAGCTAAACCTTAGTTCTCTGTGGGATTCGACTCCGGACTTGTAAACCGGATTATATTTGCAACGACCGCTTAGTCCTTTTTATAAGGCATAGTTGGGCGTGATCAAATTTTGGCGCCGTTGCCGGGGAACTAACGGTGTAGTTGTAGGTGTACATATTGCTAGGTTTCAAGTTTGAACTTTTATTTTATTATTTGATTTTTTTTATTTTTTTATTTTTAGTTTTATTTGTTTATTTGAGAAACATGACATCATGGAATTATGAGAATTTTGTTGTTGGTAATTCTAATTTTGATCCTCCTTATGCATATTGTGAAGGAAATCACCTAGGGCAAAATTATCAAAATATTCCTGAGAGCGAGTTTTGTGCACCAACTCAATCTTATGTGTGGAATGTGTGTGATATGTGTGGTGGTCAAGATGGTCACTTTCATGGTTGTTCTTATAGTTCTTATCTTCCCCCAACCCCTTACTTTGATGGTTCTTCTTTTTCTTGTGAAGTTAATAGGAACATGGAACCCACGTATGAGGACCTGAAAAAGATCGAGGATATGCTAAAGTGCCTTACGGAACAATATGATGAGATACAACTGCGGGTACAAAGGCAAGGGGCAACTATTCACAACTTGGAGGCTTAAGCGAATAAATTAATTGAACCTTGTAAAACGCAACAAGTTGACATTGTGGATAGTAGCCAATATGAGCATGAATTGGCTGTAGAAATTGCCATTATGATGGAGGATTTAAGAAAATACGAGGATGAGCTAGAGGAGGAGGCTAGAGTAGAACACCAACAATTAATCGCACTAGATTTTGAGGATGTCGATGTTGTAGAAGAGATACTAGAGTCAACCAAGGATATTGAGGATACATATTTTGTTGACTCTATTGTCATTAGTGTTGAGAATGTAGACAGTCCCAATGTTCATGTAGTTGAGCGCATTGGTCCTCACTCCAAGCATTTTTCCACATTGTGTTTAGATGATGATATGGAAATAGAGTCGTCCGAGCCATTTGAGGAGTCAAGGAATGAGGAACAAAGTGCTTACATTCTGGAATTCTTCTTGCCAGAAAGTCGGGATTACATACCTCATATAAAGGTCAAGAAGTGCAGAATACTATATTATTTTATTGGGCCAGCCAGATTCGTTCCACCACCCCAGGAGCATGATCATAGAGCAGAATCAAAACTTGGGGTCCGATTCATAAGTTCAAAGTGGAGGCGGAAAGTGATTCTCGTCGTGCCGCGACGTTAAATCAAGCGCTTGTTGGGAGGCAACCCAACTTTATTGCTTTCTTTTATTTATTTTTTTTATTTTTTTAATTGTATTATTTTTGTAGTGTCAATTTTTTATTTTCTAGGAGTATGGAAAGCAAAGGTATTGGAAGGATGCATCAGCAAACCAAATGGTTAGAACTAAGTGTGAGGTACCCACACGAAGGACCAAGCTTGGGAGAAGTCTGAGTACCCCATAAGCTACTAGTGCTTCGGCCTTTGGCCTACCAGGGAGTTTCTTTTACCCTCTTATTAGTATGGTGTGCATTTGGGACAATGCACAATTTTAAGTGTGGGGTGAGGAGATTGTCTGGGTGACTTTCTATGCTATTTTAGTTGTGTTAGTTTAATTGAATAAATTTTTTTTTTAAAAAAACAAAAAAAAAGGATTGGACTTTTCCCGACGATGGATCTATTAGACAATTTTCTTGAGGGATTTAAGTCTAAAAAAAAGAAAGATTTTCTTCGTAGGTAGTGTAATAATTCCTCCTTGATTTTTCTTTGTGCGAGTGGTTCTTTTCCAAGGGTTTTATTTGAACCGGGTGTAGTTAGTTTTTTTTTAAGGAATAAGTGCCATTGTGTTGTGCTTTGAATTGAAGCAATATCTCTTGACTTGGTTATGCCTTGAGAACAGTGAGTACTTTGGTTATGACGCTTAGGCTCAGTTTTTGACTCTTGTAGAAGTACCTTAAATTGTATGATTTTAACTTTGCTTAATTGCTTTGACTAGAGTGTCTTGATGAAACCAATCCTGAGTGAGTTATGTGCCATGTGTGTGTGAGGTTTAGGTGTTATTCTGTGCAGTGCATTTGATGCCTAGAACTTGCCCCGTGTGTTTGCAAAGCGAAATAGTAGTGTTGTTCAGTCTTGGAAGTAATATAGGCGTTTTCTTGTTGAGCCAGATATGTATATTTTACCCACCTAATTGTTATGTATCTTAGTTAACCTCTTTGAGCCTATAATCCTGTTTCTTGGCAACCACATTACAAGTCTTACCCATTTGTTGGATTTAACCATCTATTTGAACCATTGTAACCTCTCATGAGCACTTGAATTATTTATGAACTTTGTAAAAGTTAAAGTGTGGGGTGGTTGGTTTGGCTTTTGAGTGGAACTAATGAAATAAGTAGAAAGGTGCACTGTTTTGAAAAAGGAAGAGCCACTTGAATTGAAAAAAAAAATATAGTTGGATTGTTGAAAAAAAAAATCTTGATAAGTGGTGGCTCTTGACGTAAGTGTGCTTAAGAAGTATGGGGTAATATAAATTAATGTGAAGATGGAGTCTTGGTTTGACATAAGTATGGGGTTTAAATGTTAAAATGTATGTATTAAAGTGCTTAGGGAGGTGTAGTCACTCTTATATCTAAATGTATCCTGCCCGTCCCGTAGCCTGCATTACAACCAAATAAAGTCCTAATTGATCCAAGATTGAATGAGCTCGATTAGTGGAGTAGTACACTACGGGAAAGCTTATGGTGCATCTTTTGTGGCATATGAATATTATTTCTGAGAGTGAGTGAATTCTTTCTATCTTGAGTTCCTAAGTGTTCTTAAATTTTATTGTGTGGAACTACTCTCTTGTGTTGTGTGACATGAAGGAAAGGTAATGTCAGTGACCACTAAATTAGAGTAAGTGGGTGAGTTGTGAATAACGTGTGGTACTTGTGAGTCAAATCTTGAGGTGAAGATGTTACGCTTTTGTGCTTAGTCTATTTTAAATACTGTTGGTGTGATGAGTTAGGAGAATTGTTTAAAAAGGTCGTGTCTATAAAAAAAGTGTAGTTTGATTGCTCGAGGACGAGCAATGGTTTAAGTGTGGGGTGTTGATGATAGGCTATAATTGCATATTTTAGTTGCTTATTACACTCGAATTTACTGCACTTTAATTGAGTTTGCGCTTTAATCGCTAGTGTTTTGCACTAATTGTGTGTTTTATGACTGTCCGCCTGCCTCAAAGGCCAATTAAAAATACTGACTAAGCCATTATCACTTTGGTAAGATGTACCGGCATAATCGCCTCGGTCGTTTCATAACCATGTCATACAATTAATGCTGTCGTACGACATTTCGGGGATCAAAAACCTCCACATCAACAAGCCTCGAGATGGTACCCCGATCTCGAGGACCTCTTTCAAGAGAAGATAGGCTCTAAGGAGCCATTAATACCATTACAAGCCTCGAGATGGTACCCCGATCTCGAGGACCTCTGTAAAAAAAGACGATAAGCTTAGAGGAGCC
>NW_017675628.1:0-43646 GCF_001879085.1 Nicotiana attenuata
ATGTGCTGCAAAGGAAAGAAAGAGACTCTAAGCATTCTTTTCACTTATCCCTCTCCTTATGTAAGAATTTTCTTTCCCTCTGCCCTCAGATTTTCGTTGTAACTAAATATTCCAAGAAATTCTCTAAGCGCATCAAAACTAGGAAGCTTAGAAAGAGATTTACATTTGCTGTTCTCTGGGTAAGAAGCTTCAAGAGGAGATTCAGAAACATCATATTTATGAGTAGTATAATAAAGCACATCACACCCGATTTTGGCAGGAAATATGACACCGAGATGATAGTTGCTTACTTCTTCTTTTCCATATATACTTTCAAAATAGTATATTTGCATCATCATTTAGTTTATAAACGTATACGGGCATTTTACATAATTTTTCATAATTTTTAAAGGTTTTAAATAAATTTCTTTCTGCATTTTATTGTATAAATGCCCAATAATAATCCTTCAAATTATATTTATGGTGATTTAATCATCCAAACTCATCATCTACACCAACATGTATGCTTTTAAATATTTTACTTTATTTTTTATAATTACATTTGTATTTTTTCGGCTAATTGCACATTCTTGCAATAATTGCCTATATTCATGTAAAATTATGTTATTTATGCAGAATATGACTTTTTTTTATTGTGATAATATTATGTAATTATTCTTAATCATTTTTAGTGCACAAATAATATTTTTTTATTAACAATATCTATAAATTATTTTTGCTAAATAATGGGTATTTAAATAATAGCCTAATTCTAAACCTATTTTCGAACCTAAAATTACCCAAACCTCAGCCCAATAACCCCTAGCCCAAAGAATACTCAACCCGATCGGTACCCGTTTCTTTAACCCGCCCCAGTTCCATTTTTAAATCCTAGCCGTTCGTCTCTATGATCAACAACCCCCAATTAATCTACCCTTTTTATTACCCAACCCCAAATCCTAATTCCCCATTTCATCTCAGACGCCGCCCTCAAATTCTCTCAAACCCCTCCCCCCCCCCCCCATTTTCTTCTTCAACTAAACCCTGGCCGTCTTCCACTCAAATCCTTCTCCTAATCCCATCACACTTGGAATTCAACTGCCAATGTTTGCCATATACGGCCTCCTCTTGGTACTGGTTACTCTCTTATGGTTCTTGCCTAAACATGGAAAGCAAATCTCATCAAAATCGAACCTAAATCATTTCAAATCCTTGACCTTTCTGCGATTCCGTCTATATCCATCCTTTGTTCTATTATGGGTATGAATCTCTCTGTGTTTTTATTGATTCTCATTTACCCTAAAACTAGGGTTTTCAGATCTCTTTAAACCGAGCCAAAATTGGTTCGATTCTTGGATTTTTAGTGTTATCATGTCTATATTCGTCCTATGTTACTATTTTCGTGTATATTTTGTCGATATTCACTTTCCCTAAAAAATTAGGGTTTGAGATTTTTCTCTTTTCCTTAATGATTTTCTATAGCATGTGATGTTCTTTCCTTTCTCGTATTTGATTGATGATTTTTCTTATTTGGGTGATTAATTTCTACTACAATATAAGCCCCTCCCTACTCCCTTTTTTGAACGGACCTTAATCGATATAATCTCACTAAAAACATGAGGCTTTGCTCTGTTAATTCCTTATTATCATGCTCTTTGTTTTGTGGTGGCCGGCTGGATGCCAAGGCCATAGAGAATCTACTATTCAAACTCTTCTGGACTCTTGTGTATCTTTTTTTCTTGTTTGTTGTTCGTTTAACTGGTAAGCTACTAGACTCTTGCAGTTCCATCCCTATGTGTTCTTGATTTGCGTATGTTCTCACCTCTGAAATTCATGGCTTAATATGTTTTCTGGATTACTTTTGCACGTGATTCTATTAATTCTACCTTATTCTAAGTATTTTAGCATCTGACTCACCTCTTAATGCTACTAGTTTTGTGTTTACCCAAGCCTAACTTGGGTAATCTAAGTGCAAGGGTGCCTGGATGTTTCCCTATTCATGCTTGTTTGTTTTATCTTTAACCTTTACAATGAATGCTAAAAATAATATAATCAAAGTGTTGTAATAAGCATGGATTTCATGAATAATACTGAAAGCTCAATAATAGGAAATGATGAGTTCTTTCACAATTATAAGTTTCAAATTTAGTTTTATCCATTTAACAACTTACATTTCAAGATATTTAAGCAGTATCAATCATGGAGAGTCCAAATAATTATCATGAGCAAATTATGTCGAGGTCGTACGGCCCGATCCAACATAATATTTTAAACTATGCACTGCCGGAGGGTCGAACAGCATGAACCATAGATTTAGCTATTTACTACCAAGGGGTTCGGCCCGATCCACAAATAGCAATTTATTTTCAAAAGAAGCACAAAGTTCACATTTATAGTCAAGCATTCCATTAAATCTTTCAAGTAAGTGAATTTAAAATTTTTACACTTCTTTTATCAAGTTCCGATGACTTAAGTAATCGAATTAGCATGTAAGGGCACAAACATTTCAAGTAAAGCATGATACTGGTCCTAAACTACCCGGACAATAGCATAATAGTAGCTACGTACGGACTCTCGTCACCTCGTACGTACGTAGCCCCCACAAATAGGTACACACATTTATTTGATTCACCTATTGGGTTAATTCCCTCTTAGAAGGTTAGAAAGGAGAATTACCTCGTCTCAAGGCCTACTTCCCAATTCATGAATGCGCTCAAACCTCCAAATTTGATGCCAAACGACTGGAAACTAGTCAAACAATACGCAAAATAATCAACCTATGCACAAAAGTTCCTATCCCCACGATTAAAGTGATTACCCCACCCAAATCATAAGATTCCTAAAATTCACCCCCCAGACCCACATGCTCGGATTCCAGAAACTTTTGAAAAAAGTTGTTACCCATAACCTTAGGAACATAAATATAGGATTCTTACTAAGTTCCATAACCAATTTCGTGGTCAAATCTCATTTTTATCAAAAACCTAGGTTTTCATCTAAATTCTTGATTTTCACTAATTTGTACATGTTAATCTACTCATAATCTATGTATTTAACTCATGTTGTGTAGAAATTACTTACCTCAAAGTGCTAGGTGAAAACCCTCTTCCAAAAGCTCCAAAAATCGCCCAAGAGATGAAGTGAAATGAAATAAATAGCCTAAGTCCCGCATTAAACGAGCTGGGCACAGGCCTCTGATATTGCATTTGCGACACCAGGTTCGAAAATGCGGGGGTCGCAAATGCAACAAAAGACTCGCAAATGCTATGCCTGGCTTCAGCTGCTTAAGTCGCACATGCGATCACTGCTGAGGTCGCAAAGGCGGCTCAGGTGTCGCAAATGCAAGCAATGGCCCATTTGCGCTTCTTCGCAATTGCGAAGCTCTTCACTCAAATGTGAGGTTCGCATTTGTGAACTATTTTTCGCATTTGCGAGACCTTCAAATGATGCCAAGAAATACCAGAAATCTGGTGTGTTTTTTATCCCTTTCCAATGTCCGAAACTCACCCGAGCCCTCGAGGCTCCATACCAATCACCCACACAAGTCTAGAAATATCATACAAACTTGCTCGCGAGATCACAACATTTAAATAACATCAAAACCAGGAATTGGATGCCAAAATGCATGAATTTACTCATGAACTCCAAAAGCTTCTAAAACACTTCCGCGCGTCCGATTCCTATCAAATCAACTTGGAATGATGCCAAAATTTGTGTGCAAGTCTTAAATGACATTAGGAATTACTCCAATTTTTTGAACTAGAATCCGAACCCGATATCAAAAAGTCCACCCTCGGTCAAACTTTAAAAAAACTTCAAGTTTCTAACTTTGCCAAAGGACTCCGAAACGACCTACGGACCTCTGAATCAACTTCTGGATGCGCTCCTAAGTCCAGAATCACCATATGGAGCTATTCCCAAGTTTGGAATCTCAAACGGACGTCTAGAATGTAAAAATCCATTTCAACCCAAACTTATGGAATTTGCTCAAAATGCCAACTTTCACTATTAGGCGCTGAAACACTCCAGGGTCATCCAAAACCCACTACGAACATACGCCCAAGTCCGAAATCATCATACGAACCTATTGGAACCGTCTAATCTCAATTCTGAGGTTGTTTATCAAAATATTGACCGAAGTCAAACTTGGCCTTTTAAGCCAACATTAAGGAACCAAGTGTTCCAATTTCAACCCAAACCCCTCCAAATCCCAAACTAACCATCTCTGCAAGTCATAAAACAGTAATAGCATGTACGAGAAGTCTCATTTATGGGAGCGGGGTTCTATATAGCAAAACAAGCGGTCGGGTCGTTACACTATTTGAACCATTTCACCTCTCATAAGCACTTGAATTGTTATGAACATTGTAAAAGTTGAAGTGTGGGGTGGTTAGTTTGGCTTTTGCGTGGGACTAATGAAATAAGGAGAAATGTGAACTTTTAAAAAAAATTAAGAGCCACTTGAATTAAAAAAGAAAGAAAAATAGTTGTACTGTTGTGAAAAATATTCTTTGATAGTGGTAACTCTTGATGGAATTGTGGTTAAAGAAATATGGAGTTAATATACATTGATGTGAAGGTGGAGTTATGGTTGGACATAAGTGTGGGGTTTTAAATGTTTAAGTGTATGTATTAAAGTGTTTACTAAAGTGTAGTCACTCTTATAGCTAAATGTATCCTACCCGTCCCACAGCCTACGTTACAACCAATAAAAGTTCTACTTGATCCTAAACTAAATGAGCTCGATAGTAGAGTAGTACACTACGGGCAATCCTATGGTGCATCTTGTGTGGCATATGAATGTTATTTAGAGAGTGAGTGAATTCTTTCTATCTTGAGTTCCTAATTGTTCTTAAATTTTATTGTGTGTGGAACTACTCTCTTTTGTTGTGTGAGGGCACTTGATTCCTGAAGGAAAGGTAATGTTATTGACCTGTATGTTAGAGTAAGTGAGTAAGTTGTGAATAATGCGTGATACTTGTGAGTCAAATCTTGAGGTGAAGATGTTACATTATTGTGCTTAGTCTATTTAAAATATTCTTGGTGTGATGAGTTAGGAGAATTGTAAAAAAAGGTCGTGTCTATATAAAGTGTAGTTTGATTGCTTGAGGACGAGCAATAGTTTAAGTGTGGGGTGTTGATGGTAGGCTATAATTACGTATTATAGTCACTTATCGCACTCTAATTTACTGCACTTTAATTGAGATTGAACTTTAATTCCTAGTGTTTTGCACTAATTATCTGTTTTATGCCCTGTTGGAGTGATTCGGAGCCTGGTAGATGTTACAGAATGAAATCATGCTATTTGGAGCTATGAATCCTAAGTAAAAGCCCAAAGGATTAAGCCAGGATCGCGTTCAGGGGTCGAGAACCACATCCGGATGTGAAAAACAAAGGAAGAAGCCTAGCTATGAGAATCCACCACAGCCGTCGCGCCGCGCCGCGCCGCGAAAGCCCATTTTCTGCTGCTATCAATTTTGCACGCTCTCTGATAAATCCCACTACCACCACGCGTGGCGCGTCGCCCCATGCGGCGCACCTATGAAATTTTCACAAAGTAACAATCCTATTTCGCGTAGTAGACGGTGGTTTCATTTGGACCTGACCCTAATTGGTATAAACACATGTAAACCGTTATTTGAGGGACTTTTGACATACTTTAGACCTAGGTAGATGCCATTTTGAAGAGCAAATACATAAGGGAAACATTCGAAAGCAAGGATATCTCGAATTTCTTCATCTTTTCTTAGTATTTTCAATTATCCAACACTTATTAATTTTTTTGATACTATCATGAGTGGATAAAACCCCTAGTTCAAGGGTTGTGATTTAGCCATGAATATTATTGTTTAAAGTTGACTTAACCTTGATTATTATTCACCAATATATGGTTGTTTTTTCAATTTCGTTATTAATTGCTTAATTGTCTGGCCAGCAGTTAGGTTCTATTTAATATCTATTCTATGCTTGGTCAAGCCATGTTTAATTAGAGAAGAATTGAATAGAGCACGATCTTAACTTTGGGGGGGGGGGGGGATTTGCGATTAGGATAGAAACATACCTAGTCACCGTGCTTAATTAAATACGGTAATCTTAATGCGTTATTAATAGATTGATTTCATAGGAATATAGGCATTAATCTATTTTGAATAGGCGATTAGTACTTCGGGAGAAGTCTACGAGAGTAATTGTTCGATAAATTAGCAACCACGGGCGAATTGTATGAAAGGGAGAGTAACTAGAGCGTGAATCGATTACAACCCTGGAATATTTGTCTCTACTGGATACACAACAATTAATTTGTTGCTTGATAATTTAGTTACTACTTAGAATTATTGTTAGTAGAGTTACACTCTTGAACTCCAGACTTGGTGAATTAAGTGGGTAGTTGATACAAGTCTCCGTAGGTTTGACACTCGACTTATCATTTTATTACTTGTACGACCACGTATACTTGCTTGTGCGTTAGGGAGCAACACTATCTTTTTTTCACAAGAGGGGAGTAATATTTATGTAATGACCCGACTGGTCGTTTTTAGAATTTGCACTTTGCTCGGTAGTTTGAGGGCACGAGTATCTCCACGTGATGTATTATGACTTGCGTGAATTGCCGGTCTTTGTTTTCAAGTTATCCAGAATCGATTTGGAAAAAGGAACTTCAAGATTGAAGCTTTAAGTTGGAAGAGTTGACCAAGTTTGACTTATTAGCATTTGACCCCGGATTGGAGTTTTGATTGTTTGGTTAGGTCCGGATGGTGATTTTGGACTTGGGCGCATGCCCGGATTTGCATTTGGAACTTTCTAGAAGAATTCGGCAGTAATTGGCGAAAGTTTGAAATTTGAAGGTTTGGAAAGTTCATAAGTTTGACCGAAAGTTGACTTTGAGGGTATCATATTTGTATTGTAGTTCTGGTAATTGGAATATCTTCGGTATGTCATATGGAGCTTGCCTGAAAAACATTGATGTCATTTGGAGTGGATGTGGCATTGTTCGGACGCTTTGTTGCGATTCTAAAAGTTCTTGAAGTTTATTTTGATTTTCATGCGTTTGGGCGTCCTATTCGTGCTTTTAGAGGTCATTTTGATGTCTTGATCACACGAGCGAGTTCGTGTTGTATTTATGGACCTGTGTGCATGTATGGTTTGGAGCCCCGAGGGCTCGGGTGAGTTTCGATTAGGCTTTAGAGTGGTTCTTGACTTAGGAAAAATAGCTGGTGCATCTGCTTCAGGTGCAGGCCTCAGATCTCGCAATTGCGAGGTCTGAGTTCGCATTTGCAAAAGCTGCCAAGTCTAGTGGGTTCACATTTGCGAACCCAGTGTTCGCATTTGCGAAGTGCACCTGGGAGAGCGTCTTCGCATTTGCAATCATCTTGGTCTCATTTGCGGATGGTCCATTGTTCGCAATTGGGAACTATTCATTGCAATTGCGATGACAGAAGAGATGGGAAGGACTTCGCATTTGCGAGAGGTTCTTCGCATTTGCAGGGTTCGCAATTGCGAACCCTAGGTCACAAATGCGACTAGACAAATAGCTATAGAACGGGTTTTTTGAGTTCATTCTCTCATTTTTGAACCCTAGCCTCGGTAGGAAAAGACTTGGAGAGGGGATTTTCACCTACAAACCTTGGGTAAGTGATCCTAATCTATTTCTAATCGTATTTCATCAACATTCATTGATTTTAATATCAAAATCATGTGAATCAAGTAGAAACTTAGGAAACTTTGTCAAGTTTATTTGGGATTTAAGAGTTGAATAGGACTCGAATTTGAAAACTAATCACGTATATGGGCTTGTGGGGCTATGGGTAGTCATGACCTACCCTTGAACCCGGGTATTGACCAGGCAGGCCCGGTGGTTGGCTTTTGTTGACTTTTTAAAAACGGTATAAAGATCACAACTTTATCAATTGAAATTGTTTTCTCTTGCATTGTGTGATGTATTTCATTTGTCTTTTGCTAGATTGAGCGGAGTGGAGGTGAATTTGTAAAGGAAAAGGCTAAATAGATTATTGACTTAGCTGGATTCTGGTAAGGGTCTTGCCTAACTTTGTTGAGGGAATTTTTCCTACAATTTGACATTATTTTCTACATGCAGGGGTGATACGTATATGAGGTGACGAGCATATATGCATGTGCCACGTTTAATCATGCTCAGGGGTAGATTATGTTATGAATTGTGCCTTGTAGAATTACGTGACCTTCTTGCTTCATGTCTTACTTGACTTATAGATACTAAGAATATAGAGATAAATGTTAGAAACAAAGATTTAGCTTATTATAACTTGATTATTATAACTTGGTCATGCTTATTATAACTTGATAGTGTAAAGTACTAAGGGTGATACCCTACCGTGTTATGAGAGTGTAAAGTACGAAGGGTGATGCCGTGCCACGTTATGTGAGTAAAAAACACGAAGGATGATGTCATGCCATATCATTTGAGAGTGTAAAGCACGAAGGTTGATGTCATGCCATGTTATGTTAGTGGAAATGTAACGACCCGGTCCTTCGTTCTAAGAGTTATAGCACCATTTCCCCCCATCTATGCTTATTTATGTGTTGTTCAACTGTGTTGAGTTGTGTAGAGTTGGCAGGTTTGGGTTCGGAGTAGTTTTGGAGTGAAATGATCATTTAGTCTTTTACTTAGAAAGCTAAGTTAGAAAAGTCAACCGGAAGTTGACGTATGAGTAAACAAATTCGGATTTGGATTTTTATGATTCAATTAGCTTCGTTGGGTAATTTTCGAATTAGGAGTGTGTTTGGAATGTAATTTGGAGGTCCGTGGTAGAAGTAGGCTGGAATTGGCGAAAGTTGGAAGTTTAGAAGTTCTTAGGCTTGAATTCGAGGTTGATTTGGTGTTTTTGTGTTGTGTTGGGTGTCCGGAGGTTCGACTAAGTTCGGATAGTGATATATGACTTGTTGGAATTATTGGTTGAGGTCCTGAGTACCTCGGGTGAGTTTCAGAGAGGTTTGGGTTGTGTTGCGCTCGCTTTTCTTATGTTTCGACGCCATTTCTTCAAGCATAAATGATATCATATTGAACAAATGAGCTCCGATTTCTTTTTTGATTGAAACATTAGATTCGTATTGTAATTACGGACGTGTAGCAAAAAGAATCGTCGAATTTAGACATCGTATAAGGATTTTATGGTCATTTTACTAAGAATTTGGTTGCTAGATTTTTCAGATTAATTATGAAATTGCCACTGACGGCGTATTTAAAAATCTGCACTATTTACAAATATTAAAACCTACTTATCTCCTTCATTATAAGGTCAAATTGAGTGATTCAAAAGACTAACTTGACTAGAATTTTACAAGGAATCCATTGGAGGCATTAAATATGAGTTTCGGGATCGTTTGACATGAGAAACGAGGCAGAATAACTGGCAGAAAAATATACAAAACAAGAGTTTGTTCATTTGCTCATATTTTGAGTTGGGGAGCTCGGACTTGGGCGATTTTGGAGGCGATTTTCATCATATGGATTAGGGTAAGTGTTCTCTACTCGGTTTTGGTTATATTTTATGAATCCATCTTCGTTTTTGGGATTTGATTGATGATTTCAAAGTGAAATTTAGGGAGTTAGGGTTTGAGTTCTGGAGAGTTTTAAGTGAGGATTTGAGGGACCAAACGGAGTCTGATTTTGACAATTTTTATATGGTTAGACTCGGGAGAGGACGAGGATTATTATTCTGCTATTTTCAACTGATTCCGAGACGTGGACCCAGGGGGCGAGTTTTTGCCAATTTCGGATTTTTTTGCATGTTTGTGTAGTTTTTATTGTGTAATTTGATTATTTAGACTATGTTGATAGTAGTATTCTAATTATGGTTAGATTCAAAGCTTTTGGAGACCGAGTTGAGGGACAAGGACATCCCGGAGTAGGATTTTACGTAGTTGAGGTAAATAACAGTTTTAACTCTGGCTTTGAAGGTATAAACCCGGAGAAATTATTATCATGTGATTGTTTGCTGGTGATACCCATGCTAGGTGACGAGCGTGTGGGTGTGCACCACGAGGGATTGAGACTTGGTCCGTCCCGTGAGGCTGTGAGGCCTAATGGCTATCATCTGTGTTTATGCATTTACTTGTTGTTGAACTTGTCTGCCTTCATGTTGGGGATCATGCTTAGGCTTTATTCATGCTCACATTATTTATACTCAGTCATAGAAATTATTGTACATGTTTACCTTCGTCTCTATTCTTTGCTAATATGTTATGATACTTGATGTGGGCTGTGTCCCCTTATTTGCTGATGATGGTGAGGCTAGTGAGGTACATGATTGAGTGAGACCGATGGCCTGATTGTGAGGATATTAATACCATAGCGCGTGAGTTGTCCGCATAGCACGTGAGTTGACCGTGCGGGTCCAGGTATTTATACCATAGCGCGTGAGTTGTCCGCGTAGCACGTGAGTTGACCGTGCTGATCCAGGTATTGACATAGTAGCACGTGAGTTGTTCGTGCTTAGCGCTTGGGTTTTGGGAGCCCCTCGGAGACTGTACACACCCCCAGTGAGTGCAAAGAGTTGAGTGTTAAGTGTGGAGTGCTGAGTGCGAGTACTGAGTGATGGAGTGACATTACTGTGAGGTTGCATTAAATTTTGCTGTTGCTGCATTTATCTGTTAAATTTCTTTGTGGCATTTGTTGGTTTTATGAAATTTACCTATTTATTCCTGCTATTTTTAAAATTGTGAAAAATAAATAATTGGACTGTTTTGCTTAGCTCGTCACTACTATTCAATTCCTTAGTTATTTCTCTTACTACTAAGGTGGTTGTACTCATACTACACCCTGCACTTTATGTGTAGATCCGGGTGAGTTAGAGCGTGGTGATCGTTGAGTTCAGGTCGGCTATCTGTGGAGATCGCAAGGTAGCTGCTAGTGTCCGCAGGACCTTGTTACTCCTCTTGTCATTTCTTCTTTTGGACAGTTAGACAGTTTATATATCTTAGTTTATTGTTTTAGACGCTCATGACTTAGTGACACCCCGATGTTTGAGACTCGTTTCCGTATTATATATTATTTATATTTAGAGTTTGTTTAGTTTATCAGGAATTAAATTATTTGAAATGTTTTATTAAATTCTTATAATCAAATTAGTAGTAATATTTTGGGAATAGGCTTGCCTTGTAACACGATAGGCGCCATCATGACCAAGGTTAGATTTTGGGTCGTGACAGGAAAACACGAAGGGTGATGACGTGCCATATCATTTGAGAGTAAAAGCACGAAGGGTGATGATGTGCCATGTTATGTGAGTGTAAAGCACGAAGAGTGACGCCATGCCATTTCATTTATATTATCATGCTTTTTATACTATCATGAGTTCATAGCACAATGGGTGTTTCCGTATGGGTGAGGACGAGGGACATGCATTATATTGTGATATCTTTTCCTTGTGTATACGTTCATGCCTTTACATTGAGCTGTTATTGTCGTACTTATGGTTCGTATGTGACTTGTCATTGTTGCACTATCCTTGTCCTCTATCGTAATTGTTATTGTGTTGTCCACGCCTTATATGTCACGACCCCAGTTCACCCTCCATGAACATGTCGTGATGGCACCTAGTTCCTACAACTAGGTAAGCCTAACAGTGCGGAATAACAAATTAACATTTGCGGAATAATTAATTAAAACTGAACATACGGAAATAACAACTGTATATAAGGCCACTCGGCCTATACAACTCAAATATATGCGGAAGTCTACAACTAAATCCCAAAACCCAGAAACTCACGGGAAAACACAGGCTAATAGAGTATACTAATCAGCTCTACACCAGAATGTCTAAACAACATGAAAAGGAAAGAAAAGGAAACTATCTGCTAAAGCCGGAATAGAGTAGAGACTCCTGGTCTGCGGACGTAGCAGATATATCTCAAGTCTCAGCTAGGTCTCTCCACCATGGGTATGATACGCCTGGGAGGAAGTACCTGAATCTGCACATGAAAGACATGCGCAGGAAGGGCATGAGTACACCACAACGGTACTCAGTAAGTGCCAAGCCTAACCTCAGTTGGGTAGTGACGAGGAAGGTCAGGGCCCTAATGAGATAACATAATAAATAATAAGATAACAAAAACAGTTTTAAATAAAGTCCACAGCGAGAATCTAAACCAGGTAAAATAAGGATAGACGGCAATAGAAAGCAAAGGTAACAATACAAGGAAAACTGCCATCAACAAGGAATAGTAGCCGGGGATCTCTTGGTATCCCGAGGATCTCTTGGTATCCTCATCATCAACACGGGGGATCTCTCGGTATCCCGAGGATCTCTTAGTATCCTCAATCAGCAAGTCGGGGATCTCTTGGTATCCCGAGGATCTCTTGGTATCCTCAATAAGTAATCGGGGATCTCTTGGTATCCCAATATATATATATAGAATCACAGGTGCCAGGGATATCTTGGTATCCCGCACCCTCAGTCCAGAATATCTCAAGTACAGGGGGATCTCCCGGGAAGCCATCCCGTAGTCCGAAATTAAACACACAATAACAACAATTCATAAATCTCAGAACAGTGCTAAAAAAATCAGGACAAGAAGAAGTAAATTATAGCCTAACATGCTTCACAGAGTACAAATAGCACAGCTAAAACAAATAAGCAAGTAAGCCAGCTAAACACGAGTCTCTAAGCTAGCACAGGTATAAACTTACAGTTAAAATGAACAAGTAAACAAGAAATCTCAATTTAAATACTTCAAGTAGAAACGGGGTTACAACAATTAGCTCAAGTACGCGCTCGTCACCTCACGTACGAGGCATTTAAATATTTAAAGATCATATCCTAAGGGGAAAGGTCCTCCACACAAGGTTAGACAAGCCACTTACCTCGTACCGGCTCAACATCAACTAGAAGCCACGCTCTTGCCACGAGTATCCGACTCCAAATTGCTCAAATTTATTCAGTTCAATTACACATTGTAAATAGCATCGCAAACACCTGGTTTTTCTAATAAATTCAAAGCTACGGCGTAAAATTAGGTGAAATGACCAAAATGCCCTTCAGGCCAAAGCCTCGGAATCGAATAATTTTCACATTTTCCGAACCCTCGTACTCTCATGAGTCTAACCATATAAAAATCTCCCAAATCGGAAGTCAAATGCTCACTCAAAACCCAAAAGTTTGGCCTAAGAAGTTTTAACCAAATTCCTCAAATTTTAGTCCCAAATTCGAATTTTTAATGATGGATTTAACTACAAAATGATGAAATATAACTAAAAGAGATTAAGGATACCCAATAATCTTCTCTTCAAAACCCACTCAAAATCGCCCTCTCCCGAGCTCTCAATTAATTTTTGTAACTTATGAACTCAAACCCTCGAAATTTCTATTTCTGCCCAGGGATTTCCGCTTCTGCGGACAAGGGACCGCTTCTGAGATCCCGCTTCTACCGAAACCAAGCCGCTTCTGCGGTTTTCACTAAAGGGAGCAGGGTCGCATCTGCGATAGCTGGGCCGCTTCTGCGGCTCTGCTTTTGCGGAAATGGCACCGCTTCTGCGGTTTCTGAGGAAAAAGGAGACAAGTCGCTTCTGCGGCCACACAACCACTTCTGCGGCTCCGCATCTGCGGTTCCCAAGCTGCAGATGCGAAAATACCAGAAGAGGGACATTTAGCTGCTGCAATAACTTCAAAATTTATCCGTTAACCACCCAAAATCATGCCAAGGCCCCCGGGACCTCAAATAAAAGAACCAATACCACCTACTAACTTATTCAAACTAGTACCAATCTTAAAAGCACCTAAAACAATGCCGGAAACCCGAATTAATCAGGGATTCAAGCCTAAGAACTTCAAATTCCAACAAAACACGCTTTCGTTCAAAAACCTACCCGAACCTCGTCCGAATCACCTAAAATTTTGCACACACATCCCAAATGACATGACGGAACTACCATAATTTTCGGAATTCCAATCCGACCCTCGGATCAAAAACTCACTATCGGACCGGAATCTTATAAAATTCCAACTTCGGAATTTCAAGCCTAAATGAGCTACGGACTTCCAAAATACATTCCGAACACGCTCCCAACCCCGAAATCACCTAACGGAGCTAACGGAACCATCGAATTTCCATTCCGAGGTCGTTTTCACACTGGTCCGACTACGGACCACTTTTCAACACTTAAGCTCTCATTTGGGGACTAAGTGTCCCAAAGCTCTCCAAAACTCAACACCGAACGTCCCGACAAACCAAAACAGTAGAAATGAACTTAGGGGAAACAGTTAATGGGGGATCGGGGCGTAAATTCTTAAGACGACCGGCCTGGTCGTTACATTATACTTGCTTGACTTGCAAATACCATGCCTACTTCCTGTTGCTATAATTACATCCATATCATATCTATTTTGTTGCACTTTAGTACAAGCCTTCTACTATGTTAGTCATTCATGACTCTACTTGTTAACCTATAAAGATCATGTATTCCCTTCTTATGTGTTATATCTATATCTAGGCAACCACCATACTAGTTAGCTGAAGTTTATATTCCTTCTTCCTAATTGCTGTCATTTCTCTTATGCCTTCCGCCTAGTCCATTGCCGTTGCCCATATATACATCCTTATTATGGATGCTTTCGTATTTCCTACTTGTCATTCCTGTTATCGGTGTTTCTGCCATCCGGTTGGTACTGTTCTACGCATATTTGGTGAGGATGAGATGAATGCACGATGGGTGTTGCCGTGAATTTGACTTGATATCTAAGTACATTCCTCACGCTATGAAAGTTATGGAGTGACTATCGTGGTTATTGGTTTTTTGCTCTAACGAAAAGATTGGTCGATATATTGGCATATGCTAAATTGTGATCTCTTCTAGTACTCGGTTATTGCTTTGTATTGTTCGTTTCATGTACTGTTTTCGGTGACACTGTAGTATTGTTCTATTGCTAATTTACTGTACATGTTATATCACTTAGTATCTTTTAACTAAAAAGCCTCGTCAATACTTCGATGAGGTTAGACAAGATACTTACTGGGTACATGGGATCGGTTGTACTTATACTATACTTCTGCACCTTGCATGCATATTTCTGAAGCGGAGCTGCTGGTGATGTCGGGAGCTGACTCTATAGTTGTTCGTGCATTTCGGATATAGCTGGCACTTGTCCTTAGTAGCTTTAGATTTTGCAAATCTATTTATGTAACTTCCAAATAGATCGTGTAATTATTTGTACCAACTTTTGTGAGCATGTGATGTTTTCCCTATACAAAATTCTCCTATAAAATCCCAAGAAAATAAAATTTTCATTAATTATTTGCCATTTTAGGAATTTTTGTAGAATTTTATTAATTGTTTGTATTTTTGTGCACGTTTAATTTTTATTTAAATCATGAAAATATCAAAAATAACATGCATTGCATTTAGGCTTTATTTTTATATTTTTAGGATCAATTAGTAATTATTTGTTTTATAAAAAAATGAAAATCACAAAAAATAGCTCAATCTACATTTTACCTTTTAATTTTTCGGTTATTAATTTTTCTCTTTTAATTTAGAATTAAGTAACTTTTATAACTATTGTAATTAGGTAATTAGTTTAATTTTACAATTTAGATAATTTAGGATTTTTAATTTAAAAAATAAAAGAAAAGGAATAAACAAAAAGAGGTGATTGAAAAGGAGTGTTAATTTTGGAATTGGGCCAGTTGAAGCCAAAACCAACCCAAAATCACCCAAACTCGTCCAAGAAACCACCCCGACCCAAGCCCAATGTGTCTACCCGGTCCAAGATCCCCCACCCCCCAAAACGACCCCGTTTTGTATTGATCCAACGGCTCGGAACTGACCTTGTAATTACTATATGACTGTCCTAAAATCGGTCAAGCACCCCCCCCCCAAACCCCTAACAGCAGATCATTTCATCACTCTCACACCCTCAGGTAATAAACCCTAGCCGCCCACTTTACCCTCGCCGGCTCCGCCCTCTTCCGCCGTGGTCCACCGGCCGGAAATCGCCTCACGGCGGCGGACCACCACCAATCCCCCCCCCCCAAAATTTACACCACAAAACCCTCATCGCCTCCTCATTCCAAATCCCCAACTTGTTTCTTTCAAATCACCACCAAGAATCTCGAATTTCAGATCCGAGATTCAAGGCCAAAAATCCTAAGTGCTCCAAACCGCCTCAAATTAACACCATGCAATCACCATCTCATCCTCTCTCCAAATATCACCATAATTCCCTTCGAATCAACCCCAATCTCCTCGAATCTTGAATTTGAGACCTCTGAAACCCTAATTTCTCCTTTTCGATTTTGGTCAGTGTTTGGAACATATGAACCTAAAACGCTCATTAGCCGTCTGTTCTTGCCAAAGAACAGTCGATTAACGGATGAAACAACCTCATATCCCCCCTTCTGAAGTTTAGACGAGCCCTTAACTGCTTAAGTTGGGAAATAAGCTTAGGTAATTTCCCTTCTCTTTTCTGTTTATTTCATCTTTTCTGCATGTTCAATTGTTTTAGTTATGGCTGCATGATTTTAGTTTGGTAATTTTAGGATTTCTTTCCTTTTTTGTTTGTGGATCTTTAGTTTTGTTTGGTAGTTGTTTTTTATTTATTAGATTAATTAAAAGCATGCTTCTAATTGCACGAGTTTAGCTTAATTAGGTTTCATTTTTAATATCTACCGTGTTTCTTCAACGATTTCATAGCCAGCTTCAGTTTAGGTGAATTGACAAGTTAGTTAGGCTATTTGTTGTTTTAATTGCTTAAGTTTATAAACTGATATAAGTTGAATTATAGGTTTTCCTTGCGACTGCATCTTTAATTTGTTTTGATTACTGTTTAAGTGTATTAATTGTTAGGTTCAATTCTTGTTTAGGTTTAATTGGCTAAGCATTTCTGTTTATTGATTAATTTAGTTTTAGGTTTAGATTGCAGCCTCCTGATTCTCTTAGGCATTTTTTATCCTTTCTAGGTTTGTATTGTTTTCCTTAGTGTGTAAATCGATAGAAACCTTAGGGACCTAATTGAATTAAAAGAGTTTAGGATAGAATTGAAATAGGCAGTAATTCAAAGGGTAAAAATGGACTTTCACTTAGGCCAAAATCAGAAATGGTACAGCTGTCCTAGCTGTTACAAAAGATGATAAAATAAGATAAGAAGGGCAGCTGTATTGTACTATTTTCAGACCCTACGATAAGGAATATTCCCAAAAACTTATACCCTCCCTAGGCACCCTATATATGGAGGCTATTTCATTTTGATAAAAAAGGACAATCATGAGCATTAAACATTTGCAATCATTAGCATCTTCTGCCTAAAAGGTTGAAAAAAATACACAGATACTGCTTTGAAAATTCATACTGATTCTGAAAGAAAAATACTCTAAATATTGGTTTCTTCGGCTGGGATTTCTGGTCTAAAGCTGCTTGATTTGGTCTGGTTTTCTGGGGTGGTTTTTCTTGCTTGTTGTTCTAGTACTGTTGCTGGTTCTATTTGCTGCTTCTTTTCCTCCAAGATTCTCTTCCAAGAGATTTATTTTCTCTTCCCTTTTCTATTGATGTTCAAGGTACATGTCTTCTCCTATGTTTCAATGTTTGTAAATGGGAAGTTGAGGATAAATATAAGTTGTTTTCTATCAATGATGTATGGTTGTGTTTTCTTATTATGATGTGAGTCTATCTACTAAAATGCAACAACATTGAAGCTTTCTCTTTGAGATGTGTGATTTCCTGTTCTTTTAGCTTTTATACCATGAGAATCTGTTTCCTTGTACAAGTGTCGAAAACAGCATTGGTTATCTATTTCAGCTGATATACACTTCCTTTTATTTTTTGTTGTATTTGTTAGGCAGCATGCTAAATCCCTGTAGTTGAAACCTTGTTTTGTTCATGAATTTTACCTTCTAATATGGTCAAATCCATAGATTACACTACCCCCCGTCAGCTTCTTTGTGCATTCTTGTATTTGTTCGAGTATGTTAGGCAGTAAAGCATGCCTTTGGGTTTAAACCCTTTATTTGGTTTGTGAGTCTAACCTTTAACATGGTCAGACCTATGAATCACAATGCTTTTTCACTCATCTTTGCATAGTTTACTTGAGTTTGGTTTGATGATACAGTAGGTCCATGTGTCTGAAGACATTTTGTGTGTCTGACCTTTAACATGGTCAGATCCATGAAATTCTAAGTCAAAAGAAAAGCTGGTTTGGCATTAAGAACCTTCAGGGTTGGAGTTTGAAATGTCAACTTGTGAGAAACAGCTTTGTAGCTGATTTCTTGCAAACTTCTACCTTGGTTTGAAGGATTTGATGGTAGGAACCTGAAGCTAGAAGAAATTTTCCTTTTATTTACTTTAAAAATTTTCTTTTCCTTTCTTTTAAATGTTAGTTATAATAGACTGTTAGAATGATGGATTATTAAGTTAAAACTTTTCCTTGTGTAAATTCATGAACTTTCAGTATTGTAAATGGACTGTTACTAAGTAAATGGACTGTTGGAGTATTTTTAAATTCAAGTTTTGACTATTTTTGATTCTTAGTTTCAAGTCCATGGCATATGATTTTTAGTCGGACTTGCAGTAGGGCCCAAATCTGCGTATGACCTAAACAAGCCTGGGCCCAGGCGAGTAGGCTTAGGCATTAAATCCAGTAATCTGACCCTTAGATTATATAATTCCTCTTGCAAATTCCAGCATAAATGTGTGTTCTACATATCATGTTAGTATATCTAAATTAGACTAGAAATTGTATTGTTTCAATTCTGATGGTCTTTTTTTTTTAAAGTGATGTGAAGTATAGCTTTTTGCAAAACACGCTTTGTATAAGGTTTGGTTTGAAATATAAAGGTAGATAGGCCCAGTCGGTGGATATTCACAAGTGGGCCTGCCTGAAGCCCAATGTGGGCAGACACCCTCTCAAAACTCCAATAGGGGCACGAACCCTTGCTTCCCTCTCTGCTGGGCCAAACTTGGAGGCCAAAACCAACTTTTCAAAGCTAAATATTTCTGGATTTAGTCCAGTGCTGAACGTCCAAGCCCAAGTATTTGTTCAAAAGTAATTCAAAAGCCTAGCCTTAAGTTAAGAAAATTCTTAGTTTGAACTTCAATTAGGATCCTTAGCTTTATTTAAATAAAAATGCGACTCCCTTTGTTAAAATAAAGTTGAGTTGAGGCGTGCCATGCCAAATAAAACCTATAATTCATGGCCCTCATAAAATTAGACCAATAGCTAACCCTTATAGAAAAAGGTTTGAGGCGTGCCACAAATAATTAAATAATCCATGGCCCTCACAAATGTTGCTATTAAAAAATTGAATCTTCGTAGTTGCTTTAGGCGTGTTAATTAAATAATTCATCATAGCTACGGGTACGGTTCCCGTGACGTAGTTGTGATTTATAATCAATAAAATCGGGGTGTACATTTCATGTGACCCAACTTTAATTCTCAACAATGATAAATAAAGCGTGCCGCAAACCACGGGTGCATTTCATGTAGTGTGGTTTAAAACGTGTTTTAAATAGCATTGAGTTTTCTTTAATAAATAAAAGCGGTTTATAAAGTTAAAAATGCACAATAGGTTAAAACATGTAGTATCAGATAATAGGCCAATTGATAATAGTTAAAGTGACTGTGCTAGAACAACGGAACCCGGGAATGCCTAACACCTTCTCCCGGGTTAATAGAATTCCTTACTTAGAATTTTTGGTTTCGCAGACTTTTAAATAAAGTCAAATTTTCCTCAAATTGGGATTTTAAAAATAAACAGGTGACTTGGGACCCCAAATAAACTATTCCAACTGGAGACTCTGAAAATTAAATAAAATAATCCCATTTCGAATAATGTCACTTAAATTGGAAAAACTCCCTTGTGTACTCCCCCGGGTGGTAAAAAAGGAGGTGTGACAGCTCTGGCGACTCCACTGGAGACAAGAACCCAGAACTTTTGGTTCAGGGTTCAAGAATTCGAGCTCAGAATAGCTGTTATACTTGGCTTTATTTATTATCTGATTTTTACATATTTGAACCTAATGTGCTAATTGCCGCGTTTTACCGCTTTGATATTATTTGGACTGCATATAAATTGCTACGAAACCCTTCTCTCTCTGAGTCTTCTAAATCATCTGGGAAGTGTGCACTTCGTGTAACTTCTTTTCTGTTAGAGTCATATCCCAATTTTAGAACGAGGTTCGGACAAGTTGCAAAGCCGGTGAAGCTTCTGTATTCCCGGTATCCCTCAGCTCGAGCTGTCCGCTCGGGTACGCCAGGTCTAGAACAATACACTCATGTTTTTATACCTAGTATAACATAGCCTCATGTCGGATCCCTAGTAGGAACGCTTGTTTGCATCACGTGCATTTAACTTAGGGGACTCAACACATGGGTTGGGTCCGTCTAGGACAGGTGTATCCGAAATCAAAAAGACCATCCTAATGCATTCTACTTGCTACTTGTGCATTTAATTGCTTCGGATTGCATGTTCACCGGCTTCTAGAATAATGGAGAAAATTTGGAAAAATCAAATTGAGGAATGAGAGAGATAATTACCCGTCTTTGGAAAATCTGGTGTCCAAAAGTACCAAAACTCTGCCGAAATTTTGAAAAAAAAATGAAAAAAAAAAGAATTTTGTTTGAAAAAAATTTTGGTGTTGTTTTCTATTGCGCCAAAACGGCCCGAACTACGCAAGATTGATTCTCACCGGATGTGGGATACATAGGCAACCCTCACCGGGTCCAACTCCATTTTTCCAAAAATAACCCAAAAAAATGATGATGATGAAAAGTTGTTGTTTTTTCATAAATAAATTAGGTAATGTTGTTCTTGTCTAAATAGCCAAATGTCCCCAAAAGGGTGCCGGAAGGCTGCTTTTGCAAGAATAGCCACCTACGATCCTTTTTCAAATTCTGTCGATTAGCAAACACAGTCCTAAAATCTTCTTCCCTGAGGTGCTGAAGGGTCGTATTTGCAATGACGTTTTTGTTTTGAAATGCAATTTTGAAAAAAAAAACTAATAATTTTCTATTGAGTCAAAATAAATCATGGTCTTTTAACCGATCACTCTAAATAAATGTGCAGGATGAGCACTATTGAAAATGAACCTTTCACAATCCTCGAGGACATCCCGTTAGAACTCCATATGTGGTGGAACGACTTAGGGAAAGTCAGAAGAGATACTGTGGTAAAAGCTTTGGGCGGTCTCGTTGGTCTTTTGAAAATTAAACCGAGGTTGGATATAATTGAGGCTTTAATACCTTTTTGGGACCCGGCGCATAATGTGTTCCATTTTTCTGATTTTGAGCTAACCCCTACGCTTGAGGAAATAGCGGGCTATGTCGGTCTTAGTGGGAATCTCAAAAATCGCTACCCAGTGGCACCAAGAGCGGTGACTCCTCATAAGTTTCTAGACCTTCTAAGTATCAGTCGGGAAGTTAAAGATGGAAATTTATCCGAGGGATTTTCCACATTCTACTTCTTGTACCGGCGTTATGGGGATCCCCACAGTTTTGAAGCTCCAGATACTGGTCTAACTCATTCAAGGAACAAAGATAAATGGGAAGCACGTCGGGGACTGGCTTTTATAGTGGCATTCCTAGGTATATTAATATGTACAAGGAAAGATGGTAATATAGAGTTGGGGCTCGTAGGAATGGCCGACGTCATGACTAAAAAGGCTAATGGCACCCTTGTTCCAATGATCCTAGCAGAGATTTATCGAGCGTTAACTGTTTGCCGAAAAGGGGAAAATTTTTTGAGGGGTGCAACATGCTTCTGCAACTTTGGATGGAAGAACACCTTTGTCATCGTCCGGGGTACATGAACTATGGTATGACCGGTCTTAACTGCATTGAAGAACATGAAAACCGGGTGATGGCTCATGAGTTTCCGGAAGGTACAGAGGCATGGTTTGCACATTTGAGTTCCTTGACTTCAAGCAAAATTGAGTGGACATTCGGTTGGCTCCCGGTCACCGAAGTCATTTACATGTCAGCCGAGGTGTGCTTTCTTCTACTAATGGGTCTCCGGAGCATCCAACCATATGCTCCACACAGGGTTCTACGCCAGCTAGGCAGGTACCAAACTATCCCACATGATGAAGATCTGAGGTGACAAGTCATCGAACTAGGACCAAAAGCTGTGTTCCCAGAAGTAAATGTTTGCCAGATTTGGAATCAATGTAGATTTCTGGAGCCAAAGACTCGGGTACGGAATCTGTCCAAAGGTGAGTTAGAGCCTAGTTACACCACCTGGTATGGTAAAAGGTTTCAAGTCCAACAAGAGCTCGAACGACCTGCTAAAAGACCCCATGTCCAACAATTCACTGATGGGTCACGGGAGCAATGGGATTGGTTGGCAAAAGAGACAAGCTACAGAGCCACAATAAGCAAATTGGAGGGGCAGATCCGAGATCTTAAATTTGACAATAGTGTACAGGCTGCTGATGATGAAGGGGAAATGAAGAAGTTGGCTCAAGAGAACAAAGCCCTTAGAGCCCAGATCCAAAAAATGAAGATAGCTGCTAAGAATCAGGGAAGGAGCCGAACAGATGAAAGACTCATAAATGGTCTTAGGAGAGAAATATCTGAGTACAAGGATGATTTGGAAAAATCTAAGGGTAGTCTGGAAAGAGCCCGGGCACAGTTGGCATGGAACGTAGAGGGACGGGCAGAGTTTGTGCGGGAACTGAAAAGGAAATACGAGGGAACAGTCACAAACTTGATCGAGAATAAGATGGCCAAACAAGCAAAGAGCTTTAAGGCAGAAAGGGAACATTGCTATGCAGTAATGTCTCAGCTAGAGGAAGATATGCAACAGCTGCAGGGTCGAAGCCATCAAGACACCCAGGTGCTAGAAGCTAGGTCTCAACAAATAGGACGTTTGCTCCAATAGAAAGGTATCATCAGGGAAACGGTTAGAGCAATTGCTGACTACATTGTCATGAAATGCTATAAATGTGAAGACATGACTCAAACCACCTTTCTCTCCGCAGTGATGACCTTTGTTCGACAAATAATGAATGACCTGGATCGTCTCCAAGGAGATCTTGCACATAGGCCCGTGGCGACACTGACTGATGTCTCGCGGGCCCCTGGATCAGTTCTGGAAGCACTAATGTACTCTTGATTTTCATTTTTCGAGTCTGTATTTCAGTTTCTAGTTCAGAGTCAGTTTCGAGTTTGTTTTTAGTTTTAAATTCCTAGAAAATTATGATGGAGTCTTTTGTAACAAAGAAAATTTGATGTTTTTATTAATGAAAATTTGGAAACCCCCAAAAATAGTTTCTTTTTTTATTCCTTGAACTACCTGATGATCTGATTCATGCGGAATCGTGATACGTAGGCAATCCTAATCGGATCCGGTTGTGGTTTTAAGTAATTCGAATAAAAGAAAGAGAGAAAACAAGAAAAGAGAGAAAGACAAGAAAAAGAGAGAAAAACCAGAAAAAAAAGAGAAAAACAAGAATAAGAGGGAAAAACAATGAAAAAGTACAAAAGAGAGCAAAAGGTGAAAAACGTCAAAAGAAAGGAAAGATTGGGAATATAAACAAAAGCCGGGATGAAACACGCAACCGTTGCAAAAACATGTAGAAACACATTTAACTGTATAGGTGCATCACACCCCAATGTGTGATTCCCTGTGTGTTAATTGTCTCAAATAACCGATTTGTTGTGTTTGCTATTGAGTAGGTTCTATATTAAGGTGGTTGGTTTTGTGGTAATCTAGCTTCACATCCTTACTTTACAAGATCCAAGGGAAGTGTTGAAATGTCATCAGAGAGTCATCTACCAACAATTCCTATCCCAGAGGATAGCCGGATCTCAGCCATCCCAACATCAGAATCAGCGGCTGCTGAAGAAAATAAGGTACTGCATCTCCGCATGTTGGAAATGTGGGACGCCTGGTCCAACGGTAGAGAGCCACCGAGTGTGATACCTGGTTTCCCTGAGCTACTTCCCAGGGCAGGTGGAACTTCCAACGTCCCAATAAGTTACCCAAACACTCCGCTCGGATATCCTACCATCTCAGCTCACTTTACTGCAACGCCTTCTGAGGTTCGCCCCCAGGCATTAATTTTGGGTGTGGCCTCCAACATATTCACTGCACCACCCTCTTCGGCCACGGCACAACCCACTCTGCCCAGGCCAGGCTTTGATCCATCATCTTTTACTTTTCAAGTACCATCCTTTCCACCAGACACGGCCCATTTCACCACCAATTCTTACCCTCAACAACAGCGGTATGAGTTCATCACGAGACAGGAGAAAACTACAAAGAACCCCGAGCAAGAAGAAATCACTCAGAAGATTAGGAGAATGGAACAGAGCCTTAAGAATATACAAGGCTTAAGTGGTCAGAAGAGCGTATCCTACGCTGATTTGTGTATATTCCCACATGTTCACCTACCCCTTGGTTTTAAAACTCCCAAGTTTGAAAAGTACGACGGGCATGGGGACCCCATAGCCCACCTCAAGAGGTACTGCAATCAACTGAGAGGGGCAGGTGTAAAAGAGGAGCTTCTCATGGCTTATTTTGGAGAGATTCTAGTAGGCATTGCATCCGAGTGGTACATGGATCAAGACATATCTCGTTGGCACATATGGGATGATTTGGCTCGAGATTTTGTCAGGCAGTTTTAGTACAACATAGACATAGCTCCCGACAGGAATTCCCTGTCAAGTCTCAAAAAGAAGTCATTGGAAAGTTTCCGAGAATATGTTGTTAAGTGGCGCGAACAAGCGGCCAGGGTCAAGCCCCCGATGGATGAGACTGAAATGGTTAGTGTTTTTCTACAAGCCCAAGAGGCTGACTACTTTCAGAATATGATGTCTGCAATGCGAAAGTCGTTTGCTGAGGCTATCAAGATTGGTGAGATGTTCGAGAATGGTCTAAAAATAGGTCGCATATTAAGCCAATCTGCCATAAGAGCTACGTCCCAAGCAATTCAAAGCGGGTCCGGAGGGGTAGCAAACAGAAAAAAGAAAGAAGATGTGGCGATGGGAGCTTCAGGTCAGAGAAACCCCCGTCCAGCCGGAAGTTACTTCCCTCCAAGCACACCATAACATTATTATCCTTACCAGGATGTGGCTTATGCTATGGCTCCTCAGCCTTACGCGGTGATGAACGCCCAGCTATACGATCGGCCACAACAACAGTTTAACCAAAATCGAGCTCCACTTCCTAGAAATAACCCTCCTCACCAAGCTCCAAATAATCCCCGACCCCCACAAAATAATTTCCCATACAATGCTCGTGCCCGGGAGCCACCCAGAAGAGCAAAATTCATGCCTATTGGTGAATCATACTCTAGCCTTTTCAATAAACTGGTCCAATTGGGTTTGTTGCATCCCGTACCCCAAACCAAGCAAAACCCAAAATCGCCCTCCTACCGACATGGTGTTCGATGTGCTTATCACTCAGGAGAAGAAGGGCATGATACTGAATACTGTTGGACTCTTAAAAGGGCGGTTGAAAATCTAATAGAGCAAAAACGGATAATGCTGAAAGATGAAGAGATTACTAATGTGACCAATAACCCATTATCGGCTCATAACAACGGGCCAGTTATTGGGATAATTTATGAAGATAAGGAGTTTGATCCCGCCTTGAAAGCCATCATTGCCATCGCTGATGATGAAAGGAAGCCAAGGGCTACTGCAAAGCAAGACAAGGGGGAGAAGAAAAGTAAATCCACCCCTCAAAGTGCAGAAAAGATAGTCAAAACCAAAACGGGGGCAGTACCCCCTAAAGATGCCATTCTTTATGTTCCACGGGGTCACAGGAAAGAACAAATGACATTGACTCCTCCAAAAAGGTTAGAGCTGAACAAGGGACCGAAGATGTATGTGCCCAAAGGGGCCTATGTGGTACGGGGGCCGGTAATTTCACCAAGGCTAAATGAGCCCATGGTTATTGGCCGCACCACAGAAGCCCATGATAGACCCCACTGTCGTCCCATGGAATTACAACAAATCGGTAGTAACATATAAAAGAAAAGAGGTCATAGGGGAAGCAAATGAAACTAACCCGGCCGAGAAATACCTTAACTTGGAGGATTTGAACAAAACCAAAAAGAAGCATTTCCCGCTCAAGAAGCCCAACAGTGCTGAAGAGGCCGAGGAGTTCTTCCGAAAAATGAAAACTACAGACTACGAGGTAATTGACCAACTCCCGAAGTCTCCCTCTCAGGTCTCACTCCTGTCTCTAATGGTGAGCTCAACTGAGCATCATAAAGTGTTGATAAAGACCCTCAATGAAGCTTATGTTCCGATTCAAGTCCTTCTGATTAATCGGTGAGAATGTTCAAGGATCGGAGAATGCAGCTACTTGGATCTGCTGTAATCAGAATGGGAGAAATAAAATGAGAGAGTCTTATTGGTGAAAACCCACACGAACACCGTAAGGCGATGGTAAGCAGAGAAATTGAAAACGAGAGAGTCTTGTTAGTGAAAACTCGAAAAGAGCACTATAAGGCGATGGTGAGAAGAGAAATGAGAGAGGTCAGTTGGAGAAAACCCGCAAAGGGCGCCATTGATCGAAAAGAAGGAGTTCTTTACAACCATCAGCACAGATAGAGTCCTGGCAAGGTTTTTCGATTTTGAGTTACGAGTTATGATGAGTTTATGAGAGATTAGATAGTTGCGCAGATCGGGTATCCATTCCAAGAAACGTGTCATGTCTATTGAAGTCTGCATGCACTCCAAATAAGTCCTTCTTTCCTCCCCCGAAAGGGACACTTCTCTTTAAATTCATTATCCTATCCTTTGTTTACTTTTCTTTGAATCCCTTTCGGTTTAATCCTCCTCCGAAACTAATACAAAGAAAAGGTGGAAAGATTGGTTTTACAGGGTTCTGCTTAACAAAAGCCAAATTCAAGGAAAAGCACTCAGCCTCAGTAGGTGCATCAAGTCGATCTCGACTGGCCATGATGGCCGATGATTCAGAGACAAAATTATTGAAAAGGAAAGAAAATCCGAAGCCAAGTGCCCATAAAGGCAAAATAAGATGAAGAGGCCAAAGCCTCACACGGTTGAACCATCATGTGAAATTTTGGAAAGTCAAGATCCCTGGGTTTAGAAGAAAGATCGATCTCCAGAAAGCCAGCGAGCAATAGAGGTTTTCATCAAAAAGTTGGGCCGAGATCAAGACAATCAAGGCCACAAAACCAACCACTGTTTCAAACTAACAATTGTTCTTTGTTTGAAAAACAGAAAACAGGTGTAATTCAAAGCAACCTTGCAAGAAGCAGGTGCGACCAAAAAGAAAAAAATGTAAAATAAAAAAATTAACTGCGCAAGAGCTAGAAACGGCTTTGCAGCAACAATCCAAAAGGGAAGTCCCCTCCAAAAATTATTTCCCGCATTCACTCATTCCATGAAATAATAATAAAAAATAAAAAATAAATTCTAAATCATGGTAGCCTAGGGTCCCCAATCTCTAGCTACATTTTTCTCCAACATAGGGTCTCCACTCCCTAGTTGATGTTATTTTAGACACAGGGTCTCCACTCCCTAGTCTCTTTTCCAACATAGGGTCTCCATTCCCTAATTGAATTTATATAGACATAGGGTCTCCACTCCCTAGTCTGCTTTTCCAACATAAGGTCTCCACTCCCTAGTTGATTTTATCTTAGACATAGGGTCTCCACTCCCTAGTCGCTTTTCCAACATAGGGTCTCCACTGCTTAGTTGATTTTATTTTAGGCATAGAGTCTCCACTCCCTAGTCTGCTTTCCAAACATAGGGTCTCCACTCCCTAGTTGATTTTATTTTAGGCATAGGGTCTCCACTCCCTAGTCTGCTTTTCCAACATAGGGTCTCCACTCCCTAGTTGAGGTTATTTTAGACATAGAGTCTCCATTCCCAAGTCTCTTTTCCAACATAGGGTCTCCACTCCCTAGTCTGCTTTTCCAACATAGGGTCTCCACTCCCTAGTTGAGGTTATTTTAGACATAGGGTCACCACTCCCTAGTCTCTTTTCCAACATAGGGTCTCCACTCCCTAGTCGATTTTATTTTAGGCATAGGGTCTCCACTCCCTAACCTGCTTTTCCGACATAGGGTCTCCACTCCCTAGTTGAAGTTATTTTAGACATAGGGTCTCCACTCCCTAGTCTCTTTTCCAACATAGGGTCTCCACTCATAGTTGATTTATTTTAGACATAGGGTCTCCACTCCCTAGTCGCTTTCCCAACGTAGGGTCTCCACTCGCTAGTTGATGTTATTTTAGACATAGGGTCTCCACTCCCTAGTCTCTTTTCCAGCATAGGGTCTCCACTCCCTAGTTGAATTTATTTTAGACATAGGGTCTCCACTCCCTAGTCTGCTTTTCCAACATAGGGTCTCCACTCGCTAATAGAATTTATTTTAGACGTAGGGTCTCCACTCCCTAGTCTCTTTTCCAACATAGGGTCTCCACTCCCTAGTTGATTTATTTTAGACATTGGGTATCCACCCCTAGTCGCTTTTCCAACATAGGGTCTCCACTACCTAGATGCTTTTATTTTAGACATAGGGTCTCCACTCCCTAGTCGTTTTTCCAACATAGGGTCTCCACTCCCTAGTTGATTTATTTTAGACATAGGATCTCCACTCCGTAGTCACTTTTCCTTCATAGGGTTTCCACTCCCTAGTTGATTTTATTTTAGACATAGGGCCTCCACTCCCTAGTCGTTTTTCCAACATAGGGTCTCCACTCCCTAGTTGATTTTATTTTGGACACAGGGTCCCCACTCCCTGATTTCATTTTCCTGATTTATTTGCTTTCAATAAAGAAGTAGTTTAGATTTTGTTACAATAACTCACGAAATTTTTCTAGTGAAAACTGGGGCAGAAAAATTTCGTTCGTTGTTTGCTTTGGTGCCTGAACAGGTTTTCTACCGTAAGGCTCAAGGTTCGAGATGACAAAAAGAAGAAGTCTCAACCCAAATAAAATGAAGGAAGAACGAGGAAAGAAGTTGAACTCAAGCGCAGAAGCGGAGAAAAGATGTAGACGGCTCAAGACGTGATTGAAGTCACAAGTTTTCCAAGTCCCGCCTTGATCCGAAAAGCTGAAGAAGAATGAATCAGCAGTTGCAGTCAACGAGCATCAAGATTCAGATCAGAGTCTGTAGGAAGAACTGGCCAAGACTCAAGATCGAGCTTTAGAAGGTTTATAGATAGGAATCTTGTAACTCGTAGTTGATAGGTTTAGCTAATTTAGCTTTTCATCTTTCATTTTGGTGTAATAAGGAGCTCAGCAAGCAGAAACAGCAGCAACAGCAGTGAAACCACAGTTTCCCGGTAGTCCCAGCTACCAATACTTTCAGAACTACATAGACCCGATTCCTTTATAGTCAAGGATATGTAGGCAACCTCCGAAGCAAGGTTCGGTCAGATTTTTTCAAAAGATGCTTCTCATGGAGTTTTAAATGAGCAAAAATCCCTCATAATTTCTCATTTTTTCTTTGCCCGAAAACCCTTCGTGTTTCCGAGCAAAGAGGAGCAGCTGTGAGCATGTGATTTTTGGCCTATACAAAATACTCCTATAAAATCCCAAGAAAATAGATATTTCATTAATTATTTGCCATTTTAGGAATTTTTGTAGAATTTTATTAATTGTTTGCATTTTTGTGCACGTTTAATTTTTATTTAAATCATGAAAATACCAAAAATACCATGCATTGCATTTAGACTTTATTTTTATATTTTTAGGATTAATTAGTAATTATTTGTTTTATAAAAAAATGAAAATCACAAAAAAAATAGCTCATTCTACATTTTACCTTTTAATTTTTAGGTTATTGATTTTTCTCTTTTAATTTAGGATTAAGTAACTTTTATAATTATTGTAATTAGGTAATTAGTTTAATTTTATAATTTAGATAATTTAGGATTTTAATTTTAGAATTTTTAATTAAAAAAAAAAGATAAAAAAGAAAAGAATAGGAATAAACAAAAAGAGTTAATTGAAAAGGAGTGTTAATTTCGGAATTGGGCTAGTTGAAGCCAAAACCAGCCCAAAATCACCTAAACTCGTCCAAGAAACCACCACGACCCAAGCCCAGTGTACCTACCCGGTCCAGGATCCCCCACCCCCCAAAATGGCCCCGTTTTGCGTTCGCTTATCACAACCATTGGATCTTGTTCATCCAACGGCTCGGAACTGACCTTGTAATTACTATATGACTGTCCTAAAATCAGTCAACCCCCCCAAACCCCTAACATCAGATCATTTCATCTCTCTCACACCCTCAGGTAAGAAACCCTAGCCGCCCACTTTACCCTCGCCGGCTCCGCCCTCCTCCTCCATGGTCCGCCGGCCGAAAATCGCCTTACGGCGGTGGACCACCACCAACCCCCCCCCCCCCAAATTTACACCACAGAACCCTCATCGCCTCCTAATTCCAAATCCCCAACTTGTTTCTTTCAAATCACCACCAAGAATCTCGAATTTCAAATCCGGGATTTAGGGCCAAAAACCCTATGTGCTCCAAACCACCTCAAATTAACACCATGCAATCACCGTCTCATCCTCT
Source organism: Nicotiana attenuata (assembly GCF_001879085.1). Classification (NCBI taxonomy): domain Eukaryota; kingdom Viridiplantae; phylum Streptophyta; class Magnoliopsida; order Solanales; family Solanaceae; genus Nicotiana; species Nicotiana attenuata. The sequence continues at coordinate 30,445 of NW_017675628.1, forward strand.
CTCCAAATATCACCATAATTCCCTTTGAATCAACCCCAATCTCCTCGAATCTTGAATCTGAGACCTCTGAAACCCTAATATCTCCTTTCCGATTTTGGTCAGTGTTTGAGACATATGAACCTAAAACGCTCGTTAGCCGACTGTTCTTGACAAAGAACAGTTGATTAATGGATGAAACAGGTTCATATCCCCCCTTTTGAAGTTTAGACGAGCCCTTAACTGCTTAAGTTGGGAAATAAGCTTAGGTAATTTCCCTTCTCTTTTCTGTTTATTTCATCTTTTCTGCATGTTCAATTGTTTTAGTTATGGCTGCATGATTTTAGTTTGGTAATTTTAGGATTTCTTTCCTTTTTTGTTTGCGGCTCTTTAGTTTTGTTTGGTAGTTATTTTTTGTTTATTAGATTAATTAAAAGCATGCTTCTAATAGCACAAGTTTAGCTTAATTAGGTTTCATTTTTAATATCTACCCTGTTTCTTCCACGATTTCATAGCCAGTTTCAGTTTAGTGAATTGACAAGTTATTTAGGCTGTTTGTTGTTTTAATTTCTTAAGTTTACAAACTGATATATGTTGAATTCTAGGTTTTCCTTGCGACTGCATCTTTAATTTGTTTTGATTACTGTTTAAGTGTATTAACGGTTAGGTTCAATTCTTCTTTAGGTTTAATTAGCTAAGCATTTTTGTTTATTGGTTAATTTAGTATTATGTTTAGATTGCAGTCGCCTGATTCTCTTAGACATTTTTGATCCTTTCTAGGTTTGTATTGTTTGCCTTAGCGTGTAAATCAATAGAAACTTTAGAGACCTAATTGAACTAAAAGAGTTTAGGATAGAATTAAAATAGGCAGTAATTCAAAGGGTAAAAATGGACTTTCACTTGGGCCAAAATCAGAAATAGTACAGCTGTCCTAGCTATTATAAAAGATGCTAAAATAGGATAAGAAGGGCAGCTTTATTTGTACTATTTTTAGACCCTAGGATAAGGTATATTCCCAAAAATATACCCTCCCTAGGCAGCCTATATATGGAGGCCATTCCATTCTGAAAAAAAGGACAATCATGAGCATTACACATTTGCAATCATTAGCATCTTCTGCCTAAAAGGTTCAAAAAAAACACACAGATACTGCTTTGAAAATTCATACTATTACTGAAAGAAAAATACTCTAAATACTTATTTCTTCGACTGGGATTTCTGGTCTAAAGCTGCTTGATTTGGTCTGGTTTTCTGGGGTGGTTTTTCTTGCTTGCTATTCTAGTACTAATGCTGGTTCTATTTGCTACTTCTTTTCCTCCAAGTTTCTCTTCCAAGAGATTTATTTTCTCTTCCCTTTTCTATTGATGTTCAAGGTACATGTCTTCTCCTATGTTTCAATGTTTGTAAATGGGAAGTTGAGGATAAATACAAGTTGTTTTCTATCAATGATGTATGTTTGTGTTTTCTTATTATGATATGAATCTATCTACTAAAATGCAACAACATTGAAGCTTTCTCTTTGAGATGTGTGATTCCCTGTTCTTTTAGCTTTTATACCATGAGAATCTGTTTCCTTGTATAAGTGTCGAAAACAACATTGGTTATTTGTCTATTTCAGCTGGTATACACTTCCTTTTATTTTTTGTTGTATTTGTTAGGCAGCATGCTAAATCCCTGTAGTTCAAACCTTGTTTTGTTCATGAATTTAACCTTCTAATATAGTCAGATCCATAGATTACACTACCCCCCGCCCCCTTCTTTGTGCATTCTTGCATTTGTTCGAGTATGTTAGGCAGTAAAGCATGCCTTTGGGTTTAAAACCTTTATTTGCTTTGTGAGTCTGACCTTTAACATGGTCAGACCTATGAATCACAATGCTTTTTCACTCATTTTTGCATAGTTTACTTGAGTTTGGTTTGATGATAGAGTAGGTCCATGTGTCTGAAGACATTTTGTGGGTCTAACCTTTAATATGATCAGATCTATGAAATTCTAAGTGGAAACAAAAGCTGGTTTGGCAGTAAAAAACATCAGGGTTGGAGTTTGAAATGTCAACTTGTGAGAAACAGCTCTGTAGCTGATTTCTTGCAAACTTGTACCTTAGTTTGAAGGATTTCACGGCAGGAACCTGAAGCTAGAAGAAATTTTCCTTTTATTTACTTTAAAAAAATTCTTTTCCTTTCTTTTAAATATTAGTTATAATGGACTGTTAGAATGATGGATTATTAAGTTAGAAATGTTCCTTGTGTAAATTCATGAACTTTCAGTATTGTAAATGGACTGTTATTAAGTAAACGGACTGTTGGAGTATTTTAAATTCAAGTTTTGACTATTTTTGATTCTTAGTTTCAAGTCCATGGCATATGATTTTTCTCAATACAGTTCAGTATGTAAATTGGGTCGGACTTGCAGCAGGGCCCAAATCTGGGTATGACCTAAAAAAGTCTAGGCCCAGGCGAGTAGGCTTGGGCATTAAACCCAGTAATCTGACCCTTAGATTATATAATTCCTCTTGCAAATTCCAGCATAAATGTGTGTTCTACAAATCATGTTACTATATCTAATTTAGACTCGAAATTGTATTGTTTCAATTCTGATGGTCTTTTTTTTAAAAGTGATGGTCATTTTTTTTAAAGTGATGTGAAGTATATGATGTTCTAAACGTCAATACCACACAAGAGGGGGGTGATCTATGTGGTACTCAATTTTTCGCTTAAACTGCTTCTGGAAGGACCTGGTTCTTCTAGGTGTACTTATTACTACTGTTTGCGGAATTAAAAGTACATAAAATAAAGAACACAGAGATTTTACGTGGAAAACACCTGGCTCAAAAGGTGAAAAAACCACGACCTACTACTCAGTAGGATTTTCCCAAACTTCCACTAAAATCACTGAGCCAAAACTGCATTTACAAAACTCTTTGTAAACCTAAGGATTAACTCTAATCCCGTTGTGGCAACCAGCCTCTAACTGCTGCGACAACCTCAAGTTAACTCTAACTTGAATACTCAAAATACCTATTACAATTGCTTCTAGATAAAGCTGAAAGGTACAATATGAAAACACCTACTACAATTGAATTAGAAATAAAGAAAGACACATAAAACTCTTTATGGAGCTGCTTCTTCAATCTGGTTCATGTAGCTTCTGGTTTGCACACTTGAATCACACACGAACTGCTTGCAAAAAGCCTTGCTATTTTGCTCTCAATTCACGTTTAACTTCTGCGTTTTTGTGCAACACTTTAATGTGAGAACATCCTGCAATTTATAGAGTTAGTAGATGAAGAAATAACTAGAGTTCTGATGCAACTCTTCCTTGGTGGAAGAGTTCTAGTTGATTTCAACTTCTAACTCCTTCCCTATCTTGAATTGTGTTCTCTTTGATTAAGGACTCCTTCTCCTTATCAATTATGCAACCTTTTCGATCAGGAGATATTAAATACACCAAGTTAAGCTTATCTCCTTCACGTGCAACCCACATGCTCGAATCTGCCCGTTTTTGTGCACCTGAGTGATGGACCTGGTTCATCCTGAGTTCCTTTGTCAGTCTTCAAAACTAACCTTTACTTGGGCCAAAAAATTCCCCCTTTTTGATGATGACAAACTCTGTGCTTTTTATAAGCTTAGACCCTGTTTCAACTCAGCTCAACATCAACACAATGTTAGAAACATTTGAAACATTTTTCCTTTTTATCACTTATCATCAAGGACCAGGTACATTAGGTTATAAACATCACTGTTATAGGTGTAAACATCACTTGTTTAAAGCACAACCTTTTTTCCCCTTTTGGCATCATCGAAAAGTTGCATAAAAATGTGAGATAACCAGATTTTAAAGCTTACTCATGGCCACTAGGGCTACTTCAAATGCAATCATGGATTAATCATCATAGATCAAGCTAAGAATTAAATTCTTCCCTTCGTTAGTTTACCCACTGTTTTAACCATCAAAGAAATATGAACAAACAGTTAGAGCAAAAACAGTGAATTTCATTGATGATTGATAAGATTCTACCACAAAGCATAAGAAGAAATAAAAATACTAAAACATGAGCAAAAGAAACAAAAAATCCCGAACTGGGTCACTGGTTGATCTACACTAGGTTAGGATTTAAGGCTTGGAAGAGGTAGGGGCTGGGTTATTTGCTTGGAGAAGTTTCAGCATGTCTTGAAGAATTCCATCATTCTTCTCCTTTTCCCTTGCAAGTTCAGTTCTGAGAACATCTCTCTCAGATTCTACCTCAACCAATCGTGTCTTCAGCCTTGCTATCTCAATATCCTTTGCCTCACTTTCCTGTACCAAGACTCTAACTTTGCTATTGATAGGTGTCTTTTTAGATGAACCAGGTTCATTAAGAATGACATTGACTTCATAACCGCAAGCAAGCAGAGTATTAACCCCGACTTCTTCATAGGTACCTTGAAATGTGCAAGCACAGTTGTGAGAATGAAACCATAGGGAATGACATGAGTTTTGGTGCCATTGATAACCCTATCAGTAGGTCCAAGAGGGTTTCCTATTCAGATGGAACAGGTTCATCTATATTTCTCAAGTTGAACCTACCCCTCAGCAGCTTCGCCAGACCCACTTCCCCCTGTTTTGCTCACACTCTCTTCTATTTCAGTAAATTCCTCTCCCCAAACAACCATTGCACCAGTTTCTTTTGTTAGACCAACAGGAGTGGGTGAAGAATCAACCACTCTTTTACCCTTTCCCCTCACAGTACTCCTAGCACCCTTGCTCTCTTTTTTGTTTCCCTTTTTATTTTTACCACCAACTTCTCCAGATTCTGTAGTCTCAACACCTGCTATAGATCCCACCAGCACAAATCTATTCTCTAAATTTTCAACAACTTCAGAAATTATCTCAGGAGTAACTTTAGAATCAGAAGATACATGTTCAGTTTCGGAAGACCTACTTTCTTCCCCCTTAGTAGCAGACTTAAATGAATCTTCAGATTTCTAGGATTCTTCTTCCCTACCTGCTTTCAATTGCTTGTTTATTTTCTTGATCTGCTCTCCTTCAGCGACAATCTTACGAGCCATCATCTTTACTCTACTTTTCTTAGAGATTGGTGTTGTAGAAAGTGTGGAAGTGGTTTCTTGTGGTGGTGATGAAGGATTTTCAGAGGTGTTCGACATATCTGGGCTAGAGTATGGAAGAGAAGAGAATTAGATTGTGTTTGGAAGATGAAAGAAGAATGAGAGTTTTTTAACCGTTTGAGAGAGATGAAGTAAGAATACACTAAAGCTGATCAATATACAGGGGAATAATTGATGGCGTAACTACAGCTTTTCAGACTCTTAGAAGTTTAATCAAACTAAAATTCAGCTTTGAAGAGACATTGGAGTGTATCCCTAGAATCTAGATACTTCCATTCGGTTGGGACTCTTTTGAATGGGACTGGTTCACTTGTAACGGATAAGTCCAAAAGGAGTTTGGTATTTGGTAGGACTCTGCTCATGATCCAAATATAGTTATTTCAAATTATGCAGAGTGTAGAAAACATACCGTGTTATCTTGATGAACCAGGTTCTTCACTGATAATTCTCTTGTGTGAGTCTAAATTTGCCAAAATAGAGAAAATATCATTAGAGATTAATGAGTCATTTTAACACATGGCACGAGAGTATACTATGGAAAGTATGAGACTGAGCAAGATTTAATCTAATTATAACAATTTACTGACTTTCTAACCAAAATTTGTTTTTCAAGTTTTTCATTTTTTTTCGTTTAACCTTGAACTGGTCCTTTTAGGTGATCTTAATCATCCCTAATCCCAACCTGTTCCTCTCAAAGTGATCTCAACCTAAGGCTTTTGTGAAGATGTCAGCAATTTGCTTGTCAGTAGCACAAAACTCCATAGTGATCAAGCCTTTCTCATAGTTGTCCCTCAAAAAATGGTGTCTAACATTTATGTGCTTAGTTCTCTTATGATGAACCGGATTCTTAGTCATACTAATAGCACTAGTGTTATCACAGAAAATAGGAATGCAACCTACTTCAATACCAAAATCTACCAGCTACTGTTTGATCCATAGCAATTGAGCACAACACGAAGCAACAGCAACATATTCAGCTTCAGCAGTAGACAAGGCCACTGAATTTTGCTTTATAGTAGCCCATGACACAAGACATGAACCAAGGAAGTGTGCCATACCTGAGGTGCTCTTCCAATCCACTAGGAAACCTGCATAATCAGCATCAGCATATCCTACTAGGTTAAAATTACTACCTTTTGGATACCAAAGGCAAAGGTTAGTGGTGCCTTTCAAGTATCTCAATATTCTCTTTACATTAATCAAGTGGGACTCCTTTGAATTTGCCTGAAATCGAGCACAAAGACCTAAACTGCACACAATGTCAGGTCTGCTAGTAGTGAGATATAAAAGAGAACCAATCATTCCCCTATACAACTTCTGATCAACAGATAAACCAGGTTCATCTATATCCAATTTTGTGGATGTTGCAATAGGAGTGTCAATTTCTTTGGATGTTCCTTCCTGGTTTTGTTACTGAGGAATAGGTTCATGGACAGGTTCCCTCGAGGTTTGAGGATCAGTTCCTCTCTAGTCAGTTCCCCCTGTCATGTTGCCCTGGATGGAAGGACCTGTTCCATTACCTGTTCCTTCCTGTGATGCATCTTCAGGCTGGACTGTGGTTTCACTATTTGAATTTCTTATCAGCCCAATCTCTTTATTATCTTGTTCCTGCCTCTCAAAAAGAATGTTAGTTTTTAAGAAAATAACATATACATTTTTTCTACACACATAGTTCTTTTATTGTATATCTTATAAGCTTTACTATGTGAAGAATATCCCAAGAATACTCCCTCATCACTTCTGGGATCATACTTACCTAGGGAGTCTTTGCCATTATTGTGCATAAATCACTTGCATCTAAATGCCCTAAGATGGGATATATTTAGCTTTCTCCCTTTAAGTGACTCATAGGGAATATTCTTAACAAGAGGTCTAGTCATGCAAATATTTATGATGTAGCATGCAAAAATTCAGCAAACTTAACATTTTCAAATTCAGTTCCATGATCAAACCTAATTGATGCAAGATGATTACCTAGTTGTTTCTGAGTTTTTCTAACAAAAGAAGTAAACATGTCAAATGCTTCATCTTTACATGTTAAAACCAATGTCCAAGTAAACCTAGAGTAATCATCAACAAGCACCATCACATATCTTTTACCACCACTGCTTAATGTTCTTATTGGACCACAAAGATCCATATGGACCAGTTCCATCGTCTAGTGGTGCTTACCATTTTCTTGCATTTAAAAGAGGATCTTACTTGCTTCCCCCTTGCACAAGCCTCACAAACTTTGTCTTCCTTGAACTTGATGTTAGACAGCCCTATGACCAGATCCTTGGAGACTAATTTGTTGAGTTGACTCAGACTTGCATGTCCAAGTCTCTTGTGCCAAAGGAGGGGATCATTGTCCAACACACTTAAGCAAGTGAGTTCATTTTCTGAAAGTGTGGACAAATCTACAATGTATGTATTGTTTACTCTTTTTCCTTGCAAAACAATCTTGTTAGTGGTAAGATTTATCATAAACAATTTGGTAAAGGTGAATGCTACCAAGTTACTTCTATCACACAATTGTGATACACTGATTAGACTATATTTTAGGTCATCTATCAAGTAGACATTCTTAATAGAGTGAGAATCAGTCTTACCTATCTTTCCAACCCCAATGATCTCACCTTTCTTCCCATTTCCAAAGGAGACATTACCTCTTTTGAAGTCCTCAAGTAAAAGGAACTGGTTCTTGCTTCATGTCATATAAGTTGAACAATCACTATCCATGTACCATATTTGGCCTCTCCCTTTCACTTGGTCCCGCAAAAGGAAATCAGGGGTTAGTCTTAGGAACCCAAACTAGTTTGGGTCCCTTTCTATAGGCAAAAGGGTGAATCAGATTCTTTTTAGCCCAACTTGGCAGCCTATTTTTCCCTTGAACAAATTCTTTATTCTTTTGACTAGCCTTTTCTTTTGCAATACATTCACTTTTATAGTGACCAGTTTTACCACAATGTGTGCAAATTTTGTTCTCAGGAAATGTGAGGTACTTGATTTTGGGATCCCACTTAGGTGCAGGGGTCCCGTAGCCAAGTCCTCTCTTATTGCTACTATGGTGTTCATGTAGCCATGAAAGTGCATCGGAGGACCTATTCCATTTACAGGTTCTATCTAGCTCGTGCTTAACCTTGTTTAGATCCTCCTTAAGGACTCTTATCTGCTCATCTCTTTTGTACAACTCATCTTTCATTTTTCCTACATTTTCTTCTAAAGTGAGTTGTGTGTGATCAGATTTCTTTTTACCAGTTCCTAATTTCAATTTTAGATTTTCAGATTTAAGCTCTAGGACTGTGGTGTCAAGATCATGAACCTGGTTCTTTAACTCAGCATTTTTACTTTCACTTTCACTAGCCCTAAGTTCCAGATTTTTGCACTTAGCTTTCAAAATCACACACTCCTTAGACAGCTATTTGTTTTCATTGTTTAGATCCTCATATTCATCAATGAAATCCAGGAGTAACTCAGATAGCCTTTCTTTAGACAAAAATTTAATCTTTTCTTTGAGATGAATTATACTTACCTCAGATTTCTCATCGGATTCTCCAGTTGCCATAAGTGCTTGTTCATCTCCATCTTCACCTTCTGAGTCCTCATCTGAGCTTTCTCCCCAGGCAGCAACCATAGCCTTTATTGATCCTTTGTTCTTCTTGGGTTGAACCTTTTCCTTCTTCCTGTTCCTTCGTTCAACTCTTTCCTTCTTCCATTCAATTTCCCATTGAGGGAAATTTTTGATGTGGTGATCAGTCTTCCCACACTTGTAACACCCCTCATTGGTTTGTTTTTCAGGAACCCTTGGTTTGTTGTAGCTTCCACTTCTTGAAGGACCATTTCCTCTCATTAGGTACTTCTTGAAATCCTTTGTGACCATGGTCATTTCATCCTCCTCTAGATCAGCACCTTCAGTGATTCTGAATGCCATGCTCCTTTCCTTCTTGGTGCATCCATCTTCATGGTTTGCCTTCTAAGTACATAGGCAGTGAGATTTCCAATTAGCTCATCCAACTTAAGAGTGGCAATGTTCTTTGATTCCTGAATAGCTGTGATTTTTCTTTCCCAAGAGATTGGCAGTACCCTTGTCAAAATCTTCTCAACTTTGTCTTCTTCAAGAATAACCCTTCCAAGAGACTTAAGTTCATTTGTCAGTGTGGTGAACCTTGTATACATCTCTTGGATGGTTTCCCCTTCCTTCATGGTGAAGTTCTCATATTGAGAATACAACAGTGTTCCTCTGGACCTCTTCACTTGAGGTGTTCCTTCATGAGCCACTTGCAAAGTGTCCCATATTTCCTTAGCAGTGGTACAACTTTGAATTCTACTATACTCATCTGGACCTAGTCCACGCACAAGCCATTTCTTGGCCTTGGCATTCTTTTCCCATTTCTTCAAATCTTCAGCAGTGCAGTCAGCTCTTGTCTTTGGCACGTCCACTCCTTCAGCATTCTTCTTTGTAGTAGCCAGGGGACCATCACTGACTATGTCCCAGAGTTCATAGTCTTCTCCTATGATGTGATCTCTCATCCTGTTCTTCCACCAAGAATAGTACTGACCATTAAAGAGTGGGGGCCTAGCAGTGGATTGTCTTTCCCAATTTCCTGGTGGTGCACTCATCTTGATCTTTTCCTAAGGTGTTAGCCTCTTCAAGGATAACCTGCTCTGATACCAATTGATGTTCTAAACGTCAATACCACACAAGAGGGGGGGTGATTTGTGTGGTACCCAATTTTCGCTCTAGAAGAACCTGGTTCTTCTAGATGTACTAACTACTGCTATTTGCGGAATAATAAATACAGAAAGTAAAGAACACAGAGATTTTACGTGGAAAAAACCTGGCTCAAAAGGTGAAAAAACCACGACCTACTACTCAGTAGGATTTTCCAAACTTCCACTAAAATCACTGAGCCAAAACAGCATTTACAAAACTCTTTGTAAATCTAAGGATTAACTCTAATCCCGTTGTGGCAACCAGCCTCTAACTGCTGCGACAACTTCAAGTTAACTCTAACTTGAATACTCAAATTACCTATTACAATTGCTTCTAGATAAAGCTGAAAGGTACAATATGAAACACCTACTACAATTGAACTAGAAATAAAGAAAGACACATAAAACTCTTCATGGAGCTGGTTCTTCAATCTGGTTCATGTAGCTTCTGGTTTGCACACTTGAATCACACACGAACTGCTTGCAAAAAGCCTTGCTATTTTGCTCCTAATTCACGTTTAACTTCTGCGTTTTTGTGCAACACTTTAATGTGAGAACATCCTGCAATTTATAGAGTTAATAGATGAAGAAATAACTAGAGTTCTGATGCAACTCTTCCTTGGTGGAAGAGTTCTAGTTGATTTCAACTTCTAACTCCTTCCCTATCTTGAATTGTGTTGTCTTTGATTAAGGAGTCCTTCTCCTTATCAATTATGCAACCTTTTCGATCAAGAGATATTAAATACACCAATTTAAGGTTATCTCCTTCACGTGCATCCCACATGCTTGAATCTGCCCGTTTTTGTGAACCTGAGGGATGGACCACTGGATGGACCTGGTTCATGTCTGAGTTCCTTTGTCAGTCTTCAAAACTAACCTTTACTTGGGCCAACAGTATAACTTTTTGCAAAACACGCTTTGTATAAGGTTTGGTTTGAAATATAAAGGTAGATAGGCCCAGTCGGTAGATATTCACAACTGGGCCCGACTGAAGCCCAATGTGGGCAGACACCCTCTCAAAACTCCAACAGGGGCACGAACCCTTGCTTCCCTCTCTGCTGGGCCGAACTTGGGCCCCAAAACCAGCTTTTCAAAGCTGAATATTTCTGGATTTAGTCCAGTGCTGAACGTCCAAGCCCAAGCATTTGTTCAAAAGTAATTCAAAAGCCTAGCCTTAAGTTAAGAAAATTCTTAGTTTGAACTTTAATTAGGATCCTTAGCTTTATTTAAATGAAAATGTTTGTTAAAATAAAGTTGAGGCGTGCCATACCAAACAAAACCTATAATTCATGGCCCTCATAAAATTAGACCAAGAGCTAATCCTTATAGAAAAAGGTTTGAGGTGTGCCATAAATAATTAAATCTTTCATGGCCCTCACAAATGTTGCTATTAAAAAATTGAATCTTCATAGTTGCTTCAGGCGCGTTAATTAATTAATTCATCATAGCTACGGGTACGGTTCCCGTGACGTAGTTGTGATTTATAATCACTAAAATTCGGGTGTACATTTCATGTGACCCAACTTCAATTCTCAACAGTGTTAAATAAAGCGTGTCGCAAACTACGGCTGCATTTAATGTAACGTGGTTTAAAACGTGTTTTAAATAGCATTGAGTTTTCTTAAATAAATAAAAGCGGTTTATAAAGTTAAAAATGCACAATAGATTAAAACATGTAGTAAATAAGATAATAGGCCAATTGATAATAGTTAAAGCGACCGTGCTAGAACCACGGAACCCGGGAATGCCTAACACCTTCTCCCGGGTTAACATAATTTTTTGCTTAGAATTTCTGGTTTCGCAGACTTTTAAATAAAGTCAAATTTTCCTCGATTTGGGATTTTAAAAATAAACCGGTGATTTGGGACACCAAATAAACTATTCCAAGTGGAGACTCTGAAAATTAAATAAAATAATCCCATTTCGAATAATGTCACTTAAATTGGAAAAACTCCCTTATATACCCTCTCGGGTGGTAAAAAGGGAGGTGTGACAACTTTGTTAATTTCTAGTCTTAGAAGATCATGATTCGTACTACCAGTCCTTAGATTACTATATAAATGTTCAGATAATTCTTCATTGTTTTCCTATAAATCACACTAGAATTATATTTATTATTAGTTGTCTTACCTAGCGGGTCGAGTTAGGTGCCATCACGACTGGTGGATCTGGGATCGTGACAATTTATCATCGTTTTGTTTATGTTTTAAAGAGTTATAGGTTCGACAAATTTGGGTTTATAGTTCAGTGACATAGATTGTGGTATCGGATGCACAACATGGGTGACGATTTGTTTCAAGTAAGGCTTCTAGCTAGCCAATCAATCAAGGATCTCTTTCGATGTTGTTCCAGCGGATATGATGTAATGTTCGGGTAATATGAAAGATTTGGTTTTGACAAATATTCTCCAACACTATCTCTGGCTATGGACACGAGCAAGATTAAAAATGATTGAAACCAAGTTTGGAGAAAGATCTTGCCCTACTGTTGATTATTGTTTTCCTATACTATAGATGATCTTAACTTGTTTGACAAATGCACTAAAATAATTTATATTTGGTTGAGAACAATTATGTATTATTACGTTGCTTACCATATTTTGATAATTACAGTTTGTAGTTCTTTACAAAAAGTGTATGCAAAAAGTCGTTATTTGTTTCATTTTTGTGTTGTGTAGTGCTCTGAAGTATCAAATGGTTATTTTATCATGACGAATTGAAAAATTCATTATACTATTTTAATACAAATCCACTATTGACAAGATATATATTTCGACGTTTCTGTTTTATGTCGCAAGCAAGATGAGTCAAGAGTATATTTTATTGACATTTGATAAAATTTCGTAAAATAAATGTCACTAATTATTTTACTACACTAATTTAAATGTCGAAAAATTTCCGATATTGAAATTTCCGAATTTCGTTTTAAATGTGAAATAAATGCCAATTAACAATTTTGTGACATTTTATGTGATCTATGACGACATTTATAAAATGTCTTCATAGCCTTGTTTTCTTGTAGTGTATTATTTGTCTATGTTTGAAAAAAAGACATAAAATACACCTGAACTATAGTAAACTTATCAATTACACTATATAATTTTATTTTGCTGAAATCCTATAACCCTCCCACACTATTTTAAACTATAATTAATTTCATCTTAAACGCTAATGTAGTAGAAAGTGTATTTCACTCTCTTTTAGAGTTGACGAACAAAGAAATTGTTAAAATATTATATTAAAAATATTTCTAATTAAATATAAATTTACTCTCCAGGACTAAAACTACCCCACCTCCCCCACCGAAAGTTTTTGGCAACTTTTTCCAGCAACTGTTTTCTCCTTTCTTTCATTTATTTACAACTTTTTCCAGCAACTGTTTTCTCCTTTCTTTCATTTATTTTCTTCTAATATTGATCATCCCCCC
>NW_017675628.1:43666-50624 GCF_001879085.1 Nicotiana attenuata
CACCCCCCCCCCCAACCCCCCCAACCACACACACGCACACAAACACACACAAATATCACTCTTTCAAGGAAAACCTTATTGACTTCAGTTTAAAATGATTTTGATGATTAACTAATAATTGTCAAAGAACTAGGTCTCTAAAAGTCTTGAAGATTATGTGTTGTACTAAAAACAGGGTTGCGAATATGTTACACATATATATAAAGTACTAGGTTGATCAGAAACTGAAGTTTATTTCTACTGCAAGTCGATTTGAGCTGGAAAAATCGATTCCTGTAGAGAGTCGGATCCTTGAAGGATTTTGCCCATGGGCTACAAGAAATATATTAGCCGGAGGAATTCATGCTCAATAAGTATTTATTAATTATGAAAATACTTGCGGAAAGAGAAAAAGAGTGTGAAGGAGTTCTTTGACACACGAAAATCGAACAAGATACGATTATCACACTCTTTAGTGTTCGAGCTTTTTGGTGACATGATCGGCTAAACAGGGAGGCCACTGAAACAATTGCTTTAGGTCCACAAAAACGAAGGCCCCAAAATTTTTTATTTACATATTATAACATTATTAATCAAAGATGCTATATTTATAGTACTCGGGTTTTGAGAATATGATGGAAGTTATTCAGATAAATAACCCGAATCTTATAATAAATACGCAATGATGAAAATAAACAATTTGATCACGACTTTGAGAATTAAAAAATAAAGTCTCTTGCACTTGGTATCTTTTAGAGTTTATTATTTCTTATACAGAATGGATTAATAATTTTTTATAGACTTATATTATTCCAAGTGTATGAAGTTATTTTTGATATCTACTTAGTGATATAAAATTGAGATTATTACATTAGAAGAATTTATAAAAATATTATCTTAATCAACTAATAAAAAGTATTTTATAAGCTTTAGTGAGTAGAGTTACCAAATATTTTAAACGGTGGGAGCTAGCAAGTAATTGCGTGAACGATCAAGATACATACAAGATGATATGTACACCATATTTGCAAAAGTAATCAAATAAGTGTCACACCTCCTTTTTTTTACACCACCCCGAAGGATTGTGTATAAGGGAGTTTTTTCACTTTAAGTGACATTATTCGTAATAGGATTATTTGTTCAATTCAGAGTCGCCACTCAGGATAGTTTATTTGGTGTCCCGAGTCACCGGTTTATTTTGAATCCCAAATCGAGGAAAATTCGACTTTCCATTTGAAGTCTGCGAACCAGAAATTCTTGAGTAAGGAATTCTGTTAACCCGGGGGAAGGTGTTAGGCACCCCCGGATTTCGTGGTTCTAGCACGGTCGCTTAAACTATCATAATTGGCCTATTATCTGATTTTAATACATGTTTCAAACCTATAATGCAATTTTAGCTTATTTACCGCTTTTATTTAATTTTAAGGAAAATTGCAACGCTGTTAAAACACGTCTTGAACAACGTCACATAAATGCACCCGTGATTTTCGACATATGTTAACATCATTGAGATTTGGATTTGGGTCACATAAATGTGCACCCGAGTTTAGGAAAGTAGATTATTAAAATGCGCGCCTAAAGCGACTAGCGTGTTGATAACTTTGCGGGAGGCCATGAAAATTCGCTAAATGGCACGTCCCGAATTCTATGTATTTTAATAGATGTAATTAAAGAGAGCCACGCAATATGTGCTTTTATTTGGCGCGGCGCACCTCGATTTCTTTTTTAAAGGATATTCGACTAAAGCTTGAAGGGCCATGGGCTATGATGTTACCTAAGATGGCCCTCCTAAAATTATTCTGCGGGTCTTACTATTTGACTAAAATCGTAAGGATTGGTTTCAAGAGCTAAATGTGGGCTGTGGATTTAAAGTCTAGTTGCCAAACACAAGAACACACATGTGACACAGCTGGGCCTGAAGGAAAGGCCCAATGCTTTAATACTAGAAGTTACTGAAGCTGACTGCATACTAGCGCATGGTCTGGGCCATGGTAATTAACTGGAGGCCCACCTCAAAGCAGCAAACATTTCGGGGCCTCAGTTGTAAAGCTGTCCAATCTTTTGGGCCCATGTATCAACAAACAGGCCCATTTTCAATCACGTGGGCAGCCTCCTATATTATTTGCACTTCAAATAACAAGTATATGAAAAAAGGAATTTGAATTTTTTGTTTATTTTCTTTTAAGTTCGGAACTACTGATTTGATATCACAACAACGAGTTTCCAATCATAAGCTGCTCATGATCCAATTTAAAACAACTAAAACAATTATTGACATATTACCAAATCCATTTTCTTGAAAGAAAACATAAGTCCAGTATTGAATTTAACAGCCCAGGTGTCCAGGCTCGAAACACCTAAGATTTGACCCTAAATTAAGCATGAAAACCAGTGGTAAAATGTACAGGAACTCCTTATAATATCACACTGATTACACACTCGAAATTAACTACAATGACTTAGTAATGAGTTTATCGCTAGTGATGTATCTTCTACCCATGTAAATGCAGACAACATAACTTTTCAAATCATACAATTACATCAACATCCATCTATTAACCTTGGCTAGAATGATATCGATGCATTTGAAGGTATAAACATAACTGAAATGAACAACATGCACGGACGTCCATTTACAGCAGTTTAACAATCCTCAAGTAAATTTAAACTTTGGAATCTAATTAATTCTACAATAATTCATGGAATGGAAAGCCTAAAAATCAAAATTCAACATAAAATCCAGCATTCAAGCCTCCACTCTTATTTCATCTTCAAACAAGGAGTTACATCTGCAGATTTGGGAGTAAATACCTTGAAATTTAAGGACAAAAGGCAGAGAAAGAGTATCAGCAAACAGTATTGAGAATCAGCAACAGCAATCAACCCAGTTAAAACCAAAATCGAGATAGAACAGTCCTAAAATCCCTCTCCAATCAAAAGTGAACCAAGGAACTTCAAATAGGTTTAATCTCGATCTATTTCAACCCCAAGCAAAGACTAAATAGCTCCAGTAATTTGGGAGTTCTTCGAGTTGAAACAGAAGCACCAATGGAACAGTATTCTTTTTGTTTAATTGCAGCTTTTCGAATTCTAGACTCTAATTCTCAGAATTTTTTGATCTTTAAAACTCTAGGATCTCCAATTTTAGGCTCTAAAATCTTACGATCTGAACAAAAACTGACTCCCCAATCTCCTTGCTCTAAAATCTCTTGGCTCTAAAATCTTCAGGCTCTGAAAACTCTCTATTTTACAGAATTCTTAGCTCTTTATTGGGGCTCTTTTCTATCTGACTTCTAAAGCAAGGAAGTAATGCCTTTATAGGTAAGTAAGTAGGGCATCTCTGCAGATTTTATTTTGCACTTTAACCCTCCTCCTTAACTTTATTTTTTGCCAATTAGTCCCTTACTTTCTGACTTGCTACCCAAGTTATACTATCTAAAATCTGATATTCAAATTAAAACCCCCATCTAGAAGCTTCTAGGGGCTTCTAGTTTCAGTTACTGCAAGATTCCCTAGTTTGAAACTACCCAATATGCCCTTGATTACCCCTGTATTTACCCCTTAAATTATTAACCTAGGTTAGGCTAAACCCAAGTCCAACTACACCAACCCCTTTAACTTGGTCAATGATGACCATGGTTAACTACAAGGAGTTTGAATTATTCAGCAATAACCAAACGACATCCAATCATAACAAGACCCCAAAATTGGAATGCAAATCCAACTAACCCTAATATTCAGGCTTGAATTAACTACTTAAAATCAGAATTGAAAGCTATTACTATCGATTATCAGTCAAACAGAAAAAAGAAACAAACAAAATTAATCAACAAAATAGAATCGAGCTATATTGTAACAATCAGTATGAACAAGGAGAAGGAAAAATCAAAAACTTGAACAAAAAAAATATCTGAGAAAAACTGGACAAACAAAAATCGAGGCACAACATGAAAGAAACAGGCATGAACGAACGGACTAATCTAAAAGGAAAAGACAAACTGGGTTTAACTAGTTTCAGTAGAAGAAAAATTCAAGCATAAGGTGAAATAAATAAAACCAAATGAACACTCACCAATTATATTGGAACATGACTGGCCTTCGATTTGAGTCTCGAAATGATATTAATCGTTTGTTCTTTGCCAAGAACAAACGAAAAACATTATTTCGTGACTAAATCGAGCCCTAAACCTTGTGAACATTGGAGAAGAGGCCTCGCAGATTCAAAATCCAGGTTGAACTCTTAGGGCTTGATTTTTGATTTGAAATTCGAGGCGTTACAGGGGTGTTTGAAGGATTATGAGTGGGGATTTGGAATGAGGGGAAGACGGGGGTTCAGGGGTGTTAATTAGGTGGTGGTTGGGTGGTGGCGCCGTCGGATATGGCGGAATAACCCATGACGGCGCTAGGGTTAGGGGATTTGGAGAAGTTTCAGTGGGATTTGAAGGAAACTAAAAGTGGATTCGTGATGAGGAAGGTGAGAAGGGGCTCTGGTGTGAGTTTAGGCGCGATTGGCCGCCGGCCGCCGCCGTGGGCGATTTCCGGCGGGCGGCAGGCGGCGGAATTAGGGTTAGTCTTTGAGTGTTTTGAGAGACAGTGAGAAGGGGGGTAGGGGTTCGTTTGGACACTATTATATGAAGGGCTCCTCAGTTCTCAACCGTTGGATCAATC
The DNA here is from genome assembly GCF_001879085.1 of Nicotiana attenuata. Lineage (NCBI taxonomy): Eukaryota > Viridiplantae > Streptophyta > Magnoliopsida > Solanales > Solanaceae > Nicotiana > Nicotiana attenuata. The sequence continues at coordinate 48,314 of NW_017675628.1, forward strand.
AACCTCGACGGTTGAGATCAACTGAGGAGCAAAACAATGTCGTTTGGTCATAGGGGTGCTGGACCGGATCTGGGTAATTTGGGATGGAAAGGAGTGAATAACATTGGGCCTAAGTGAGATTTCACGCAGTTCAAACGGATTGAGAGGCTTGGGCTCGATTTTTTAGAAATTAGACAAGGTCCAAAATCTGAAACAATGGAAACCCTCTTTATTTTCCTTTTCTTTTCAATTTTCCAATTTCTTTTAATTCTTTTTCTTTCATTTATTTTTTCAAATATTAAAGCTAAAATTAAACCTAAAAGATTAAGCTAACCTACCTAATTATATTAATCTAATCAAAACTATTAGTAAAATACAAAATTAAAGAAAACTAATAAAATTGAAAGCAAACATTTAAAACCAAGCAACATATCAATTTTTTTTTGATTTTTGTATTTTTGTAAAACCCTAATTACTAATTAATTTAAAAATATAAAATTAAGTCCTAAATGCCAATGCAATGCGTATTTTTGTATTTTTTTGGATGAATTAGGCTAAATTAAAAAATGCACATAGAAAAATGCAAATAAACACAAAATTTATGCAATTAATTTCTAAAAATTGAATAATAAAAAGAAATATCCTAATTTTAAGAATTCTGTAGGAGTAATTCAAGCGATGCAAAAATCACGTGCTCACAGCTGCCCCTCTTTGCTCGGAAACACGAAGGGTTTTCGGGCAAAGATAAATGAGCAATTAAGAGGGATTTTTGCCCGCTTGGCACTCTATGAGAAATATTTTTGAAACATGTCTGACCGAACCTTGCTTCAGAGGTTGCCTACATATCCTTGGCTGTAAATGAATCAGGTCAGTGTAGTTCTGGAAGTTTTGGCAGCTGGGACTACCGGGAGCTGTGATTTCACTGTTGTTGTTGTTGCTACTGCTTGCTGACCTCCTTATTACACCAAAAGGAAAATCAAAGCTAAGCTAGCTATGCCTATCAACTACGAGTTACAAGATTCCTATCTATAAATCTCTTGAAGCTTGATCTTGAGTCTTAGCTGATTTTGCTGTGGACTCCGATCTGAATCTTGATGCTCGTCAGCTGCATGTGCTGGTTCTTCCTTCAGCTTTTGAATCAAAACGGGACATGCGAAGCTTGTGACTTTAGTCATATCATGAGCAGTCCGCGTCCTTCTCCATTTCAAGTACTTTGAGTTCACTTCTTTTGTTCTTTTCTTCTTTTCCTTATTTTGGATTGAGACTCATTCTTTTGGTAATCTCAACCTTGTGCCTCACGGTAAAACCTGTTCGGACACCAGAGCAAACAAACGAACGAAATTTTTCTACCCTAGTTTTCACTAGGAAAATTTCGTGAGTTATTGCAACAAAATCTAAGCTATTTCTTTATTGAAAGCAATAAAATCAGGATTGTGTATCCTTGGGAATAGGGAGTGAAGCCCTAAATTAGGAAAATTGCCAGGTTATGCTGGAAAGATGACCGGGTTATGCTGGAAAAGAAAAAGGTCCTCGGGTTATGCCAGGAAGGTCCACGGGTTATGCCAGGATAAAAGAAAAAGGCTCCTTGGGTTATGCCAGGGAGGTCCACGGGTCATGCCGGGATTGAAAGAAGAAAAAGTCTCCTTGGGTTATGCCAGGGATGTTCACGGGTTATGCCGGGATTGAAAGAAAAAAGCTCCTTGCCTTGCATCACAAACAGGAGTTATGGAAAAGATTCACAAAAACGGAATTTCAACATGTCCCCAGGGTCCAAAACGAGTTCGCTGACGCACTAGCTACTTTATCATCCATGATCCAGCATCCAGACACAAATTTCATTGATCACATCCCAGTAAACATCTATGATCAGCCAGCTTANTCGTTGGGTTATGCCAGGGAGGTCCACGGGTTATGCCGGGATAAAAGAAAAATGCTCCTTGGGTTATGCCAGGGAGGTCCACAGGTTATGCCGGGATTGAAAGAAAAAAAAAAGGCTCCTTGGGTTATGCCAAGGAGGTCCACAGGTTATGCTGCGAGAGAAGAAAAAAGGTCCTTGGGTTATGCCAGGGAGGTCCACGTGTTATGCCGGGATAATGAAAAAGGTCCTTGGGTTATGCCAGGGAGGTCCACGGGTTATGCCGGGAGAAAAGAAAAAAGGCTCCTTGGGTTACGCGAGGGAGGTCCACGGGTTATGCCGGGAAAAGAAAAAGGGCTCCTTGGGTTATGCCAGGGAGGTCCACGGGTTATGCCGGGATAAAAGAAAAAGGCTCCTTGGGTTATGCCAGGGAGGTCCACGGGTTATGCCGGGAGGGAAGAAAAAGGGGGAGGGGGG
>NW_017675628.1:50644-57077 GCF_001879085.1 Nicotiana attenuata
ATGTTCCGTCCGTTTGGTATGTATAAACCTCGTTATCTTTTGATTTCAATGAAATGCAATTTTCCTTCTTCTTCATTCCTGCCAGTTTATTTTGTTTTCTTTTCTTTCTTGTACAGTTCTTTTCACGCTGGTCTCAATGACATGACATGCATGAGGAATCTTCGGCCCAGTTTTAAAAGCCAAACTAATCCTGAAAAGTTGAAATCTCATCCCTCCGGATTGTCGCTGAAGCCGAATTTATGATGATGAGTGGGTCAGAACCCGCCTGAGCAATTGAGGTTGATCGATGAGAAAAGATTGGCAGCAGTGTGTCATGGTCAGTTGTATCAACAGAGAATGGCAAGAGCATATAATAAGAAGGTGCGTCCACGAAAGTTCGAAGTGGGTCAGCAAGTGTTGAGACGTATTCTTCCACATCAGGCTGAGGCCAAAGGCAAGTTCGTCCCAAATTGGCAGGGGCCGTTCATCTTGACGAGAGTGTTGTCCAATGGTGCTTTGTATTTGACAGACATAGAAGGCAAGTGTGTTGAAATGGCCATCAATTCCGATGCGGTCAAGAGATATTATGTATGATCTTCTTTGTTTTAATTGTATTTGTTTGTACTTGGCATGTTTTGAAGATTGGAATGACGAAGGCATTTTGTTCTGTTATCCAAACACTTTATCCTTTGTTACCCCCTTTGAGCCTTATTCATTTTCTTTCATACCCCTCTTTCGGAATCAGTAACAAAGATCAGAAACACAAGCGTGAAAGATAAGTAAAAGGAAAGAGAAAAGAAAAGAATGAAAGGAGAGAAAAGAAAAAGATGCTTGAGTTATGCCGGGGAGCGAAGAAAAAAGGGTCCTCGGGTTATGCCGGGGAGGTCCACGGGTTATGCCGGGATAAAAGAAGGCTCCTTGGGTTATGCCAGGGAGGTCCACGGGTTATGCCGGGAGGGAAGAAAAAGGCCCTTGGGTTATGCCAGGGAGGTCCACGGGTTATGCCGGGATAAAGAAAAAGGTCCTTGGGTTATGCCAGGATAAAGAAGAAAGGTCCTTGGGTTATGCCAGGGAGGTCCACGGGTTATGCCGGGATAAAAGAAAAAGGCTCCTTGGGTTATGCCAGGGAGGTCCACGGGTTATGCCAGGAAAAAGAAAAAGGCTCCTTGGGTTATGCCAGGGAGGTCCACGGGTTATGCCAGGATAATAGAAAAAGGTCCTTGGGTTATGCCAGGGAGGTCCACGGGTTATGCCGAGAGAAAAGAAAAAGATGCTTGAGTTATGCCGGGGAGCGAAGAAAAAAGGGGTCCTCGGGTTATGCCGGGGAGGTCCAAGGGTTATGCCGGGATATCTAGGAAAAGGGGCCCTATGCTACCATGATTTTTGTTTCATTTTTAATCATTCCTTCTTTATTTCATTTTTAGTAAAAAATGCAAGAAAGAATTTGGGGAAACTTCCCTTTTGGTCGGTTCCCTGCCACAAAGCTATTTCAATACTTGCGCATTTCTTTTCCCTTTCGGTTGCACCTGTTTTTTGCACGGTTGCTTGAATTGCACCTGTTTCAAATTTTTCAACAAGGAACAATTGTTAGTTTGAAACGGCGGTTGGTTTTGTGGCCTTGATCGTCTCAATTGCTTGGCTTCGGCTCAGCTTCTGTTGAGAACCTCTGCTACTTGCTGGTTTTGAAGATGAATCTCTTCTCAAACCGAAAGGCTCAACTTTTGGGATTTCATGACGACTCGCCCGTGTGGGGCTTCGACCCTTTCACTTTATTCTGCCTTTGGGACCTTTGTCCTTGACTTTCTTTTCCTTTCCAATAGCTTTGCTTTCAGAGCATCAACCATCATGGCCAGTCGGGATCGAGTTGACGCACCCGCTGAGGCTGGGTACTTTTCTTTAACTTTTGTCAGGCAGAGCCCTATAAAACTAATCTTGCCACCTTTTCTTTGTATTAGTTTCGGGAACAGAGTTGGACCGAAAGGGATTCAAAAAAATAAATAAAAAGGCAAGAAAATGAGTTTAAAGAGAAGCGTCCCTTTTCGGGGAGAAAAGAAGGACTTATCTGGGGTGCATGCAGACTTTAAATAAACATGACATGCTTCTTGGACTGGATGCCCGACCCACACAAACTTTCCCAACTTCTCATCAACTCATTGACCCGTGTTTCAGATCTAGGGAATCTTGCTAGGACTCTTTCAATGGTGGGAGATGTCTTCTTTTCGATCGACGGCGCCCTTTGCGGGTTTTCGCCAATCGACCTCTCTCATTTCTCTTCTCACCGTCGCCCGATATTGCTCTTTACGAGTTTTCACTAAACGGCTCTCATTTTCAATTTCTCTACTCACCGTCGCCTTATGGTGCCTGTAGGTTTTCACCAATAAGACTCTCTCATTTTATTTATCTCAATTTGATTGCATCAGATTCCAACAACGGTGTTTTCCGATTCCAACACCTTTGCCAATTGATCAGAAGGACTTGGACAAGGTTTGGGTAAAAAGAATCTGGATGGAATTACAACTTTGGAACAATTCTGATGGGCTCATTGCCGAGCCATTATATCTTCTGCCCCAGTTTCACTTTTGGGGGACTTTGAATTTTTATTTTGGTGTGACAGAACCCCAGAGAGAGGCTGCCTACGTATCCTTTCGGAATCAAGTCGAACGTAGTTCAGGGAAGCATTTTGTTTTTGATTTTCTTTGTTCTTTTTTTTTGTTTTGTTTTGTTTTCATTTTTTTTCTTTCTTTTTCATTTTCCATTTTATTTTTTTTCTTCTTTTTTCTTTTTTTTTTCAAATAATACTTTCGGGTTTCAAAGAGGGTAATCAAGGAAGAGTAACCGGCTCAAAGGGTTTGCGAAAGATTGATAGTGTTTGGATAGCGAAAATGAAAGCCTTCGTCATCTCAATTGAACAAAGTCATCACCACAGAAGGCTTAGACATAGTACCTTTTTACTGTATCCGCATTCACAGCTGCTTCGGGATCATTTCCTTCGATATCACCCAGATACAATGTTCCTCTCGGCAATATCTTCCTGATGATGTATGGACCCTTCCAATTAGGAGCAAATTTTCCTTTTGCTTCCTGGTGATGAGGAAGAATGCGCCTTAACACTAGTTGTCCCACTTCAAAATTCCTGGGTCGCACTCTCTTGTTGTAAGCACGGGCCATTCATTGTTGGTACAATTGCCCGTGACAGACTGCAGCCATCCGCTTTTCATCAATTAAGGTCAACTGTTCCAGGCGAGTCTTGACCCACTCACTGTCCTCAATCTCTGCTTCAACGATGATCCGGAGAGAAGGGATTTCTACCTCTATGGGTATAACAACTCAGTTCCATAGACCAAAAGATATGGGGTTGCTCCTACCGATGTGCGCACCATGGTGCGAAATCCCAATAATGCGAAAGGCAACTTTTCATGCCATTGTCTGGAGCTCTGAATCATCTTTCTCAAAATCTTCTTGATGTTCTTGTTTGCTGCTTCAACAGCACCATTGGCTTTGGGCCGGTAGGGAGTGGAGTTTCTATGCGTTATTTTGAATTGTTCGCATACCTCTTCCATCAAACGACTATTCAGGTTTGCAGCATTATCTGTGATGATAGTTGCGGGAATGCCAAAGCGGCAGATAAGATTGGAGTGCATAAAATCTACCACGGCTTTCTTGGTGACCTATTTGAGAGTGATGGCTTCAACCCACTTCGTGAAGTAATCAATGGCAACCAGTATGAATCTATGTCCATTTGAGGCTTTCGGCTCAATCGGCTCAATGACGTCCATGCCCCAAGCGACAAATGGCCAAGGTGCTGACATGGGATGTAGTTCTGTGAGAGGTGCATGAATCAAATCACCGTGCACCTGACACTGATGGCACTTCCGGACAAAGCTGAAACAGTCCTTTTCCATGGTTATCCAGTAATACCCTGCTCGAAGGATTTTCTTTGCCAAAACATACCCGTTCATATGGGGTCCACACACTCCTACGTGTACTTCATGCATGATCCTTCCAACCTCTTCGGCGTCAACACATCTTAACAAATTGAGATCCGGGGTCCTTTTGTACAAGACATCACCACTTAAAAAGAAACCACTTACATGCCGTCTAATGGTTCTCTTTTGGTCTCCACTGGCTTGCTCGGGGTATTCTTGCATTTTCAGAAACCTTTTGATGTCATGATACCATGGCTGGGTGTTTGGTTCTGCCTCAACCGTATTACAGTAACCGTGCCTTTCCTTGATTTGGATTTCCAAGGGATCAATGTGGGCGTTGCCTGGGTAGGGCAACATCGAGGCCAGAGTGGCGAGTGCATCAGCTAGTTCATCGTGACAACGAGGGATGTACCTGAACTCTATTGAATTGAACCGCTTGCTAAGATCTTCCATATGTTGCCGATAGGGAATAAGTTTAACATCTCGGGTTTCCCATTCTCCCTGGGCTTGCCGGATAATTAGATCTGAATCTCCCATAATCAACAACTCTTTGACATCTTGGTCGATCGCCATATTCATACCCATAATGCAGGCTTCATACTCAGCAGTGTTGTTTGTGCAGAAAAACCGAAGCCGTGCTGTGGCTGGATAGTGTTGGCCATTGGGTGAGATCAAGATTGCCCCAATTCCCACACCTTTTGTTTTTACCGCTCCGTCAAAAAACATCTTCCAAGCAGTAGTATCCTCGGATATTACCTCGACTGAGTTTACCTCTTCATCTGGCAAGTAAGTGTTCAAAGGTTGGTACTCATCATCAACCGGGTTTTCAGCCAAATGATCTGCCAACGCCTGGGCTTTCATTGCCGTGCGAGTGACATAGACTGTGTCAAATTCAGTGAGTAGAATCTGCCATTTTGCTAATCCCCCTGTGGGCATTGGTTTCTGGAATATGTATTTCAAAGGATCCAACCTAGCTATGAGGTAAGTGGTGTAGGCTTGCAGATAATGTCTCAACTTCTGAGCGACCCAAGTTAAGGCACAACAAGTTCTTTCCAGCAGAGTATACTTAGCTTCATAGCTGGTAAACTTCTTGCTCAGATATTAGATCGCCTGTTCTTTCTTCCCGGTTACATCATGTTGCCCGAGGACACAGCCGAAAGAATTTTCCAAGATTGTCAGGTACAAGAACAGAGGCCTCCCTGGCTCTGGTGGTACACTGGCGAATTTGACAGATATTCCTTGATCTTATCAAAAGCTTCTTGACATTCATCTGTCCATTTGATTGCTACATCTTTCTTCAGCAATTTGAATATGGGCTTACATGTAGATGTCAACTGAGCAATGAACCGGCTGATATAGTTTAATCAACCCAACAAGCTCATCATATCTTTCTTGGTTCTCGGAGGAGGCAAATCCCGGATAGATTTTATCTTTGTTGGATCTAACTCAATACCTCTCCAGCTGACTATAAAGCCAAAAGTTTTCCCGATGGGACTCCAAATGCATATTTGGCTGGGTTCAGCTTCAAATCATATTTGCGCAACCGTTCAAAGAATTTCCTCAGGTCCCAAACGTGATCGTCCTGGGTTTTCGATTTGATAATCGCGTCATCCACATATACCTCTATCTCTTGATGCATCATATCATGGAAAATGGTGGTCATGGCCCTCATGTAGGTTGCCCCGGCATTCTTCAGACCAAACGGCATGACTCTGTAACAGTATGTACCCCAAGGTGTGGTAAAAGCTGTTTTCTCGGCATCTTCTTCATCCATCAACACCAGGTGATATCCTGCGTAACAATCCACGAAGGACTGTATCTCATGCTTGGCGCAGTTATCAACAAGGATGTGGATGTTTGGCAAAGGGAAGTTGTCTTTGGGACTTGCCTTGTTTAAATCTCTGTAATCCACACACACCCGGGTCTTTCCATCTTTCTTTGGAACTGGGACTACATTAGCCAGCCATGTGGTGTACCTAACCACTCGGATCACCCCTGCTTTCAACTGTTTCGTGACCTCTTCTTTGATTTTGTCACTGATGTCATTTTTGAACTTTCTTTGCTTTTGCTGGACCGGGGGGCAATCGGGGTAAGTTGGCAACTTATGAACCACCAGATCAACACTGAGCCCTGGCATGTCGTCATACGACCAAGCAAACACATCTTTAAACTCAAATAGGAGTTGGATTATTGCATCCCGGGTTTTCTCATCCGTGTGAATGCTTATCTTGGTTTCCTTGATTTCTTCAGAACTTTCCAAGTTAACCGGCTCGGTATTATTTAAGTTTGGCTTAGGTTTATTCTCAAGTTGTTCCAATTCTCGATTTATTTCCCTAAAAGCCTCTTCTTCATAGTATTCCGGTTCTTTGTTCATTATTTCACAATTAGACAGCGTGTTTGGATCTGGGCATGAAGTCCGCAAGCATGTCATATTATTTAAACGCCGCATTATTAGAACTGAAAGAAGAGAAAAATACGACAAAAACTCAGAAAGAATAAGAAAAGATAGAACGATGAAATTATAGTAT
>NW_017675628.1:57360-58200 GCF_001879085.1 Nicotiana attenuata
TTCTTTCAATCTCTTCGGCCGTAAAGGCCTCATCATCCTCTCCTTCACTGTACTTTGGCTTGACAAAGGTCTCGTACAGATGTGGCAGTGGTTGCGGCAAAACCCATCCGTAATTCTTTCTCTCATCTGCCCACTTTATATCATCTGGGGTAGGGTGGAAACCTATCCCGAAGAACTTCTCAGTGGTAGGCAGGGTAACTGGCTCAGCTATTCCTTGCAGGGATTTCCCAAGTCCCTTCCCTGGTTTGAAACCATGTCTGATCATTTCTTTGGCCACCATAATCGAGGCATTGGATAGGAAAGGTTGGGGGCATGGGTTTCCTTCTTCATGCTGGTCTGCCACCACAACCTCAAAGGCCTGGTAAACTATGTGCTCACTGCCTTCCCTTGCTTCAAGACAAGTGACGGACCGGTCCCGATAGATCGATTGTTCATCCTCTCAGTGGACCACAATCTTCTGATCCTCATGTTCAAATTTCACCATTTGATGGAGAGTGGAGGGTACAGCCCTGCTGCGTGGATCCATGGCCTTCCCAGAAGAAAGTTGTAGGATGTGTCCATGTCTAGCACTTGGAAAGTCACCTCAAAGTCCACTGGGCCAATGGTCAGAATTAAGTCGATTTCTCCAATTTTGTCTCTTTTGATACCATCGAAGGCTCGTACGCAGACATTGTTGGGACGAATCCTTTCAGTCCCAATTTCCATACGCTGTAGTGTAGAGAGTGGGCAGATGTCTACCTCAGAACCTCCGTCTACCATGACCCTCTTCACGTAGTACCCTTCACATTTGACAGTTAAGTGCAAGGCTTTGTTATGTGCGGCCCCTTCTGGGGGCAAGTC
>NW_017675628.1:60645-63091 GCF_001879085.1 Nicotiana attenuata
CCTCACTTGAGGACCCTTTCTTGACTACCGCAGATGGTTCACTGTTTGTCCCGCTCAACCTGATCACTGATTTCTCACTTGTTGACTTTTCAACTGGCCTGACCTCACTAGACCGAATCATCATGACGGTCTGTGAAGGCTTCTTAGGCTCCCCTCCCTTTTGCACTATCTCAATCATATTGGTCTCATGATGGGCCAACAACGGATTCTGGTTGATATTGGGCGCTTCCAGGGCCTGAACCTCGATCTGATGGGTATCAATGAGCTCTTGAATAGCTGTTTTCAATTGCTAGCATTTCTCTGTGTCATGCCCCGGAGCACCTGAACAATATTCGCGTGATTGGTGGAGGAGGGTATGGGACTTGTTTGGGTGGAGCTGGTGGTGTTTGGGAAGTGGCGCCGTAGCATTGTTGGTAGGGGGAAATGCTGGAGATGAATTCACAGTAGGAGGCTCCTGAGGTTGAGCCAATGGGGGAAATATAAGCTGGGTTGGCGGGGTAAACCGGTGGTGGGTGCCCTTTTGCCCAGGCCTGGTACATTTCAGCCATTTGCTGCTTTAACTTATACATCTCTTCTTTCATCGAATTAACATCCAACTCTTCCACCTCTTTCAACGGATTGACATTACTTGCCTCTAGTTCTTGGTTGGCCATGTTCAGCTTGTCTTTTGATCGGGTGTTGTAGGAGTGAGTTGCCAGAATGCCAGTCAACTAACCACCTGCCTGGGCTCAATACATCAACAACCTTGTTAGTGGTTAAGAGTTTTAACAAATTGGTAGCTGCACATTTGAGAAATGAATGCACCTAAGCAATTAACCATTTCTATTATGCATTTGCTCGACGGCTTGCGTCATCCCGGCTTTTCCTTATTTCTATTTTGCAACTTCCCCTTCTTTTCTTCCCTCTCTCCTTCATTCTTGTTTTCTCTTTTGTTTCTACCCTCTCATGCCTCTCTCTTGTTTTTCTGCTCTTATTCTCTCTTCTTTTCCTTTCTTTCTTTTTATTTTATTTGGTTACGGTCGAATCCTATGGAGATTGCCTACGTATCATGACCCCGCATGAATCAAACCAAGTGTAGTTCTTGAGACATAAATGAAACATAAATAACAAAAATATTTTGGGATTTTCAGATTAAAAAAAATAATTGTTTTGATTACAACGACTCATCCTACCGAATTTTTTACCATAAAAACCAACAGGCTCAAAAAGAAAACTAACAGGAGGAAAATCAAGACTCATTTTGACTCAAAAGGTTATCACTATTTTTTCAAAATTTTCATAAAAATACCCGTCTTTGCCAATACGGCCTTTCAGCACCTAGAGGAAGAAGATTTTAAGGCTGTATTCGCTAACCGGCCAAAAAATTTAAAAATGACCAAAGGTGGCTGTTCTTGCAAAATCAGCCTTCCGGCTCCCTTTTAGGGACATTCGGCTATTTTTGACAAGAATGGCATCACCTTACTTATTTACCATAAAATCTGTTCTTTTTAGGGCTAGTTTTGCAAAAGGGAAATTGGACTCGATGACGGTTGCCTACGTATCTCACGCCCTGTGAGAATCAAACTGGCGTAGTTCGGGCAGCTTGATTTTTGGAAATAACTATTTTTGAAAAAAAACTTCGGCAGAGTTTTGGGGTATTTTCAAATATCGGGTTTAGAGCCGGGCTTTATTTCTTCATCATTCTTGGTCTTTTTCTCTCTTGTTTTTCTCTCTTTTTAATTTTTCCCTCTCTTTTCTTTCTTATCTAGCCGGTTCAGCATGCAAGCCAAAACAATAAATGTACCACGTAGCACATAGAATGCATCATGATGGTCTGTTATTTGGGTACACCTATCCTAGACGGACCCAACCCCTGTGTTGAGTCCCCTAAGTCAAATGCACGTGATGCAAACAGCGCTCCTACTAGGGATCCGGCATGAGGTTGAGTTATTCTAGGTTCAAAACCTGGGTATATGTTCTAGACTGTGTACCCAAGCGGACAACTCGAGTCGAGGAGGGGGCTACGTACCGGGAACCAAAAGGCCATCCGGCTTAGTAACTTGTCCGGCCTCTTTCATACTTTAAGGTATGACACTAACAGAATAGGGAGTCTCGACTAGCGAGCACATCCCCGAAGATGAGAAGAGAAGGGTTTCGTAACAGTTTTATATATACAATTTAGATAATATCAAAGTGATAAAGTATTTAGCACACTAGGGTGAAACATGTAGGAAAATCAGATAAAAGATAAAGCCAAATATAATAGCTATTCTAAGCTCGAATTCTTGAACCCTGAACCGAAATTCTGTGTTCGTGTCCCCAGCAGAGTCGCCAGAGCTGTCACACCTCCTTTTTTTCACACCATCCCGAAGGATTGTGTATAAGGGAGTTTTTCCACTTTAAGTGACATTATTCGAAATGGGATTATTTGTTCAATTCAGAGTCGCCACTCGGGATAGTTTATTTG
>NW_017675629.1:0-26344 GCF_001879085.1 Nicotiana attenuata
TATATATATAATATGGGAAAAAAATTGGGTATCAACACTAATAACCATTCATCATATTAACAAGTGGTAGGGATCCCTCGCCCGCCAAGAAACATAGCCAAATTCTTAGCTGACTAGTGACATCATCTCATTTCCAGACATACCTTAATCAATTCCGGTAGTAATCATCCAAGGTTTAATAACCTTATCTCAACCAGTACAAGCTACTTGATTGACCTACCACACCAGCTACACCCCATGACACATACTATGCAATTTGTGCAGCAACAAGCAATAAATCGAATATACCCAATGATGGCAAGATAATCAAATGAGAGAACCGTCCTGCAAGCTCAATAGATATCACCACGAAGCGCAATGCTATGAAGTCATCACACAAGGGAGAAACAAACACATCAAATAAGCACAAAGGATCATATCCCAACATAACTTCGTTACGATGCGTGACCCAGTCCAAACAGCGGTCCACATGGAATACCTCGAGCCATGATGCACATAATCAACAACCATATGCATATCAATAACAAACATGAAAAGTGCATGGACATAAATATGGAGAAACAGATATCCCACCAACAGGAACACCATAACCATGGCGCAATCAACCATCCAACACCCCAAGAGCCATCTCGCTCGAATTTCACCACAAGGCCCAAACAGAACTGCATCAAGTGCATAAATAGTCAATAGTCTCACAACCCATCGTAGCATAGAAGAGTAACACCCAGAACGTATCAGAACACGAATATGAGTAACTCTGACCGATAACACCCCCTTCAATAATAGTTGTGTTGAGTAAACAAAACCCAACCCGGTATAGAGTATACATCCTCATTAGGCCTTCCGATAGCCTCCAAATCAATGTTGATCCTCCTGATAAAGGTAGATAATCTCCAAAAAGTCCACAATAACCTATCCATAACACATACAATCAGACATCAACCTCTTAGCTTACCATCATCGTCCGCACCCAAGGAACAATCTGCCTTCGAGAACCTTCCTAGCCTTCAAATCCTTAGAATACAAGAATCTCCGTGTCCGATCCCAACTCCACCACTTAAATGACTGACACATTCCTCATACACAATCATCTAAAGATAAATAGTTCCATAAATCTTCCGTTCCATATAGCAAAATTTGAATGTCAGCAATCGATCAACCAGACAATTATCGTAGTACCAATCAAACATCTGCAAAATCAAAACACAATGCACCTTCTGAAATGTGCACCCTTTTCAGGTGATACTAGATAGTGCCAGTATTCTTCTAAACATCTGAAGCCATCCATACTGTCCAGAACTCATGGACTTCCCTTCGAACGGAACCGTAACCTCTTACATGTAAACTTTTATCCCACAATTCATACCGCATCCGTTATGCCATCATATGAAAACACGAGAACCCTATTGTCATCTATGAATCACAAGTAGGATAGACATTCCATCAAGGCATCAACTAGAAACCTTCCACTTGACCTCATCCGCGGGAAAATAATAACACGCAACATACTCCTCATACTTGGAGAAGACATCCGTCTCAACCGTGGTTGACACCATTGAGAACTCTTTGAAACCCATTTTCACATAACCAAGCCACCAGAACATAATCCCTCTAACTCAACCAAGTCATGCAAGTTGCCGAACCCAAGAGTATTGCCACAAAGCTCCGACAAAGCCTCATTGCACCAAATAAACCAAAAGAACCGATCATATCTATTACCATGTCGACCCGAACTACCAAGCTGACCCATTTCCTTGATTTCTCCTCGACTTGCCTACACGTCAACACTTCTCCTTTCCAGTACATCATTATCATTAACCCAAAACTCACTAAAAGAGATCCTAGCATGAACCTCATCATCCTAAATCCCATAAGCCATTGTATTCCCTCTTAAGTGCCCAAAAATGGCGCATCCGAGATACCCACTCTGAAAAGAGCTTATGTGAATCTGAAACCATTATCTTAGCTTCTATTATACAGAAATGTAATCTATAATGTTACAAAAATACTGCGAGTTTCGACACCATCCAATGCAAATCTCAAATTTTAGCCATTTATAAATCAGAAATGCCTCAAATACCACATATTAATCTTGAACCCATTAGAACCTTCTCGAGAGTCATCAACCGTACTCTAATCTCAAATGCACCACCAAATAAGCTAAATGACATGTGCTCCATTAGCACACCAACACCCAAAAAAGTGACCCCACCTTAACGTAACTGAGTGACTCCCTACTCTTAGCACATCACATCCATCACGAATAATAGACCCGAAACATTTTAAGATTTTCATATATTCATGGAGTGTAATACATCATGCATCTAGAAATTTCCTTGCTCAAGTCATCCTCAAAACAAACCTTTATAAGTCGTAACTGATCCTCAAATATGCCTCAGACCAATACCAATATAACACATAACCATGCAATCCAATTGTCTATAGAAGACTCCCCACTTGGCTTGAAGCCATAAAACATAATATCCGCTAACCCATAATACCTTTACTCCATCAGTGCCATAATCCCGAACAGTAATTCAACAAATCCTTCATAAGCTCATGTAGCACTAATCATAAAGTACCTCAAATATCTGTTAAGCGCATATCCATCCTTGTGAAAGTCGTGCGAGCTCTTTCACGCGATCCAAACTCGAATTGCAACACATGTAACCCACCATTAGAAAGAAACTCTCCAAAAAATATCACAAGAATCACACATCCGTAGACTACCCCGCTGGTGATAACCTACCTACTCAGCCTCAAACTAGCATCACTTTATGACCACATCCTGGTCGCAACAAATAGACAATCACTAAATCCTCCCGACTTTGAACTCATCATCAAGATATAAGAATCTACTCCGTTCCACAAGTGAACAACATGAAATATCCCTAACAAACTCATAACTCAAGAATGTATAACATATAAAGACAGGAATCAAGCATCCATGGCCTTTTTCACATCCCAAGCAAACTCTTCTTGTCACATCTAAACCATCTAAGCACATACCTCAGTCACATAGTATTCATCATATTACTATCCCACCGCTCACTGAGCCATCAATCCCACTCCCAGGGACACTATCAGACATATAAGTTCAAAGCACATACCCACACAATGGAAACTACCGAGCCCAAGTTGCAGTCTGAATCTGGCCGCAAGTCCTCCAGGATGGCCCATCACCAAAATGTAGAAAATACATCTCGAACCTCATCAATGGAATCACAAACCATCGATGCTTAGTTGCTACCGAGCACTCACATAACATACGAGTGAGGGGAAGGGATTTCGAGAGATACGCGTCAATCTAAATCAATGCCGCACAATGAGGAAAGAAAGCTGAGAAATTTTCCTACATGCCCAGTAGCCTCTCGAGGATATGTATGGACGTTATCATACCGATCTACAAGACTCTAATAGGCACTTCCTCATGACTCCTAGAACCGGTAAACCTAGTGCTCTGATACCAACTTGTCATAATCCAAGACCCAACTAGTTGTGATGTCACCTAACCCAACCTGCCAGGTAAGCCAAATAACAGCAAACACAGTTCTAATGAAATGAAAGTGGTCAAGAGATAAAATAACTGAATTTTCATACTATATCCCAAAGACTTGTAGTACAAGTCATGAGCCACTAAGACATAGATTTACAAAGATGGTATGAAATAAGTACAACATCTATTTGGAATGTACATAACAAGATTTCAAATCTAATACTACCAAGGACAAGTGGTAGTTATATCCAAAAGGCATGTACATCTTCAGTGCAAGCTCCCGTCATCTACAACATCTTAGCACCAAGATCTACACACAAGGTATATAAGTGTAGTATGAGTACAATCGACCCAATGTACTCAGTAAGTATCATAACTAACCTCGACAAGATAATAAAAGCAATAATTATAAATGATACTCACCAATCATCTGTAGAAGATCATAAAATTACAACAAGTATAGAACCAGAAGTATGATCAAATCATGAAATCTCAGACAAAACCAGGTGTACACAATTGCTTAACATACTCTATTCAATCAACAATCAAGCATATAAGGAAGATATGCGAATAAATCAGGTAAAAAATTAAGGAAATTGCAAGTAAGGATGAAATGCAATAAGCAAAAACAAATTTGTTACGGTGCGCAACCCCATCCAAATAGAAGTCATATCACGGATCTAAGGCCCACATCAGAATCTCCATGACCGAACAAAACAATAACCAACTCTCCTAGAGCTGACATCAACCAGAAACCCATCGGTATCTCACAATCCGCGTGTACACCATCAAGAGAGGAATATTAGAGGGTGACCCTAGGGGGATGTATCAATATCCCTGCACAACACGGACAACCCACGTACTATCAGCATGGTCACAAGCTCAATGTCATAATTCCTCCAGCGTGGTCATATGCACAATATCACAATCCTCCTGGTGTGGTCACAGGCACAATATTGCAATTCGCTCGGTATGGTCACATGCACAATATCAGAATATGCTCGGCACGGTCACAAACATAATATAAAAAATTGCTCGCGTGTTCACAAGCACAATATCACAATCTGCCTAGCGTGGCCGCCGACACAATATCATAATCCACCCAGCACAACAACGTTCTACCAGTCCAAACCATATAACACATAAAGCAGATATGCAATAATACTTGTACATGATCAAAAAGCATCAAATTTCATACTCCTGGACTGGTATAAGTGACATGCTAAAGTGTATGCATGTACAAGTGTGACATCATATCTCAAATCACGTGAATCCATAACAAAATAACAACTATGAAATTTAATCAGAAGATTTAACCTCTATGCAACCTCAAACATGGCTCAAATAACTCACAACAGGGGTCCAAATAAGCGTAACATCATACCATGAAGCTTATCAATCAATTTAAGGCATATCATAGCCTAAGCACTACCCCGTACATGGAAATTAGCCCATGCACTATAACGACATGATTGTTCCTTCTGAGAATTAGCATCCCCTTCGGTGGCTTAAGGTCTTGAATAGCTTCATATTGTGTATTATGACATGCATGTGTGGTCGGATTTGGTTTTTGGATGATTTGAGATAAATTCGGATGAGTGATTCTCGCAGTAGAAGCTTAAGTCAAAAATATTTACCGAGGTTTGACATTTGTGAAAACGACCCTAGAAGGTTCTTTTGATGGCTTCGATAGTTTCTATTATGATTTTTCACTTAGGTGTATTCCCGGAATTAAATTCGGAGGTCCGTAGGTAGATTTGTGTTGTTTTGCCGAAAGTTGGAAATTTAAAGGCTTAGATTCTTTATATGTTTGACCATTGGTTGACTTCATAGATATCTTGTTTGGATTTTTATTTCGGGATTTGGAAGAGGTCCGTTTTGCTATTTGGAAGTTGCCTGCAAAGTTTGGCATCATTCCGAGTTGACTTGATTGGAATTGGACGCGCGGTTGTATTTTTAGAAGCTCTTGAGCTTCATGTTGATTATATGTGTTTTGGAGGTCCGATTCATGGTTTCGGATGTTATTTTAATGATTTGATCCCACGAGTGAGCCCATGTTACATTTTTAAACTTAATATATTGGCCGGTGTGGAGCCCCGCGGGCTCTGGTGAGTTTCGGACGCGTTACAACGTGTTTCATAAAGTTCAAGTTCTTCTGGTTCACACAAGTGCTTCAGATCTCGCATTTGCGAGATATGGATTGCATTTGAGAGATTTGGTTAGGGTCTGCTTCGTTTGCATTTGTGAACATTCTGTTCGCTTTTGCGATGGGGATCTGGGCTAGGCAGTGGTCGCATTTGCGATCAAATCGACCGCTTTTGTGATATGTCCACCATTTGCAATTACGAGATATTCGTCGCATTTGTGACAATCGCAGGGGTATGAGGGTCTTTGCTTTTGCGATAATGTCTTCACATTTGTGTGCTTGCATTTGCGAACCCCATGTCGCATTTGCGACACCTGTGACTGGATATAAGATCTGAGGGACGAGATTTTAGTCTCATTTTCATATCTTTGAACCCTAGGCTCGATATGAGGCAATTTTTAAGAGAGGTTTTCATCTACAATAATTGTGTAAGGGATTTTGT
The DNA here is from genome assembly GCF_001879085.1 of Nicotiana attenuata. Taxonomy (NCBI): domain Eukaryota; kingdom Viridiplantae; phylum Streptophyta; class Magnoliopsida; order Solanales; family Solanaceae; genus Nicotiana; species Nicotiana attenuata. The sequence goes on from NW_017675629.1 coordinate 6,085, forward strand.
TGGATTTCCAACTATATTAGATGATTATATATGAGATTTAATATAAATTTTATGAGAATTTGTGAAATTTTGAGAAATATTGTCTATGTTTTGAAAAAAATGAGAATTTGAGTTTTGAGAGTCGACTTGGACTCTGATTTTGAAACAAAATACATGTATAGACTCGTGGGGTTATGGGTAGTCGAAATCTACCCTTGGACCCGGGTATAGGCTTTTGTTGACTTTTGAGGAATTGTGCAAAGAACATAGCTTTATTTATTGGAATTGATTTATCTTGCATTAATTGACGTTATTAAGTCGATTTTGTTTATATTTGAGCCGAGCGGAGGTGAATTGAAAAGGAAAATCTATTTTAGAGTATTAATTGAGGGCTTTTTAAGGTAAGTATCTTGCCTATCTTTGAGTGGGGGAACTGGTAAGTAGGGATTTTGACCGCTTATTTGCTCTCTTTTGCTTGCGTTTTAGCTAAAAAATGCTTAAAGGTATTCCCGAAAACTAACGAAATGTGCTTACTTGAAGGAATATTGGGAAACAAGCCAAAGAAGTCAAAATAGACTCATAAAGGAGTCAAAAGTGAACAAGAGCCAAAACTGGGCAAAGAGGCTAGCAGTGCGCACCGCACAATTTTAGTGCGGCCGCTGAGTGAGATTTTGAGAGGAGGTTTTAGCCAGCTCAGACAGTGTGGAGCGCACCAAAATTGTGCGGCTGCATCCATTATTATGCGGACCACAGGGTTGAGATTCAGAGAGCTAGAAAGTTTAGGAGTGCGAACTGCATCACTTTTGTGCGGCCGCACCCATTTTTATGCGAACCGCGTAAGACCTCAAGTTCCAAGCCCAAGTTCCCAAGACTGCGGACCGCATCACTTTTGTGCGGCCGCAGAATCCCATTGTATGGACCGCACTAGAATTATGCGGCCACACAACCTTCGTAGGGGCATTTTTACTTTCAGCTTAGTATAAATACAACATTTTGTCATTTCTAGGTTAAGTTTAGTTAGGAGAGGTGCACCTAAACGGTTTTCTTTACTTCTTTGGGTAATTTTGTATTAGATTGACTTCTTAACAATAGATTTTCTTTGTTTAGTCAATGATTATGCATTCTATCTTAATTTCTTCTTGCATTTCCTTATTTTTCATGAGTAGTTAAATCATTAGCTAGGGTTGTAGCTCAACTCTAGTGTGGGTACTTAATGGGTATTTAATTTTAGGGCTTGTTTGTGATTAGGTTAGTGATATTTAGCCTTGTTTATGCTAAAACCCTAGAATTAATGGTTGCAAACATTGATTCATGCCTTTTTGACCTAGTATTTGCTTGAGAAAGAGAGACTAGGTTTAGGAAAACTTGGCTAACAAGGAATTGGGGTGAACTCAAGAAATTGTTAGCCCCCATTAAAGGGTCAAATCTAGAGATAGTGAGACCCGACTTGAGCATATATTACTTGAATTGTGCAATACCCATTTGGCCTTGAGAAATCCAAATTGTGCAAAATCACTCAAACTACCGAGAGGTATAGAGTGAGCAACTGCGTGTGATTGCTATACCACGACCCCGATAAAAAAAACTTGCACTATAGTTTACAACCCGTTAGGTAGCCACCTAGGTGGAAGTCACGACCCTAGATTCCTTTATCATTTGAAAAACACTCAAAACCAAAAACACTTTCTTCTAGTTAATATTTGAAATCATTAGCTAAAAGTACAAATATAAACAACCAATGAATATGTGGAAGTACAATCTAAGGTACATCATATATCTACCCTTGTATACAGGCGAAATCGGGAGGCCCAATTTCGCGGATCATTGCGTCTCTTCCTTAGCCACAAAAAAGCCCTAAAGATCCGGGGACGACGCTCGAGGCTTCGACCTCAAAGGCTCTTCACATTCGACCTCGACGCAGCATGATTCGATGGTTATCGAGGGTAAGCGGGATGTTCCCTAGGCACGTAGTCTTGACTGGCTTCACCTGCAAGAATAGTACTAGCCTGCACCAGATCATTAGGTAGCTGTGTCAGCTATCTTACTTTGTAATAAATGCATTTGTACTATGTTAGGTTTCTCCCTCATATGAAAAGGGGGATCCTTGTCATTTTTCAAGGATCTGTTGCTCAATACTAAATAGACAAGAACATTCTCTCTGCTCTCTCACATATTCTCTTGATCTCATTACTTTCATTTATTGCTTATATTCATTGTGTTATATTTATTGCTTATCATTAATCATAAAGAGCCAGCACCATAGCTCTCATAAAGTGTTAGTCCTCCCTCGATCGCTCTAAGCCGGTCACCCAACTCGACCCTGAGGCCTTATAAACGACAGCTCGAGGCCCCGATCTCCAACTGTTTGGTTCGATTATCATACCATCTCTAAGCTGCAATCTTGATTTCGAATCTTTTACTTAGTACCCATTGCTTAACAACTAGCACAAAAATAGATCACGTATTTTTAGAACCACAAAATAAAATTTAATTGTAATTACCATTTTCACAGTAAACAGTTTGGCGCGCACCGTGGGGCTAATAATAGTGATTATTTTCTTGCTGGTTTAACTGCATAACGCAAGTTACCTTTCACACTTTTTCTCGTCCAAGATCTTTGCTTTCAGGTCGAGATGCCTAAACCAGTAAATGTACCTAAAATAACAGCATTAGAGACTCTGGAAAGGGCGGTATGGTTATTCCAGGTATGGGTGCACCACCACAAAACCCTAAGAGTACACCGGAATTGATTCCCGAGGGTACGATCTCATGCAACGCCCAGTACGTTAACGTCGGTCCTCACATTAAGAAGAGCGCGCACCGAGAGATTCATCAGGAAACTCAGAGAAATCCGACCAGGGCGAACTCAGCATGTCGTCCATATGATCATCAGATGGACCGACATCCCCCAAGGACCCGTGATCAAACAGATAAAAATATCTGCTGCAATAGAAGGGACGATCCGAGACCACATGACCGAAAACACCCTTGCATTCAGCGAGGAAGATTTTGAGACCTTGACGCAACCGCACAAAGACGCACTGGTAATCTCTTTCCTTGTAAATACATTTCAAATTAAAGGTGTACTTGTGGATCTAGGTAGCTCGGCCAACATTATCAGGTTGAGGGTGGTAGAGCAGCTCGGACTACTTGACCAAATCGTGCCTGCCTCACAAGTTCTCAACAGATTCAACATGGCGAGCGAAACAATTGAAGGGGAGATCTCCCTCCCAGTTGACATGTCCGGTAGAGTTCAGAACACCAAGTTCCACGTCATCGGCGATGACATGAGGTACAACGCATTGCTCGGCAGGCCATGGATACACAGCATGGGAGCAGTACCGTCAACTCTATGCCATATGATGAAGTTTCCAACGACGGACGGTATAACAACCGTATATGGAGAACAACATGTAGCAAAAGAAATGTTTACGGTTAACAGGGAGGCGTCGAATCCTACACAGTATACCTCGAATGAGTGGGGAAGCGTACAAACCCCTGAGGTTGATGAAGAAGATTTCCCCGCTTCTCGAACTTTCGTTGCCCCGAAAGAGTCGGATACAACGAAATCGACAATTGAAGAGCAGGAGCAAGCTATTTTAATCGAACATCTCCCAGATCGGAAGGTATACCCAAGAACGGTATTAACCCACGAACTCAAGAAATAACTCATTCAATTCCTTGTTCATAACAATGACTGTTTCGCTTGGTCCCACTTAGATATGACAGGAACCCCGCCGGAGATAACCACCCATCGACTGAGTGTCGACCCCAGATTCAAACCGGTGAAGCAAAAAAGAAGGCCCCAGTCCGAAGTAAAACACGCATTCATCAAGGACGAGGTAATGAAACTCCTTAAAATAGGGTCAATTAGAGAGGTAAAATACCCAGAATGGCTGGCCAATGTAGTGGTAGTACCCAAAAAGGGAAACAAGTTAAGAATGTGCGTGTCACGCCCCAAAACCGAGGGGCGCGACCGGCGCTTAATCGAGTAAACCTGACTGAGCAAGCCTGCTAGATTTTATTCTACCCAAACTAGTTTATGAATAATGAGGGAATGTTATCCCATTTAATCAAAACACAAAACCCTCTTCCATTAGCAACTTTCATTTCATTTCCGTTAATGACTTCATTCATAGTTTACAAAATATTACAAGTTTACAAGCTTAGTGAAACACATGTTTATCAAGTACAAAATTTTCTAGTCCGGACACCCAACATTGACCACCACCCATAAACAGTCTACGGAGCCCCTATGTACAATAGAAGAGAAATAGGGAAATGCCGGCAACAAGGCTCCGACTATACCTCAAAACATGATGAGAAATGAACAAAAGATATATGACATGACCCCGAGATAGAGTGGGGCTCACCAAGTCTACTGGGAAGAGAATACTACTATCACTGGACGATGCCTGTCGCTGTAGAACAACCTGTATCATAAAACGATATAGTGCCCTCGGCAAAAGGGACGTTAGTACCGTCGAATAGCACTAGTATGTAAGGCTAAAAGTCCTCTTTAAGAATAGAATAACCATACAAGCAAAGAAAAGGCAAAACAGCGAGCCAAAGTCAACAATAGACTAGCACCCAACTTGAAACATGTAAATCTTCTAGTTTATGAAAATAATATATATAATTTTTGGTTGGTTGGGAGATCACTAGCACCGACATAAGTTATACCACTGTCTTTGTTACCACGGAGTCCGATCACGACCCGATCGGCTAGGTCGTCCCATTAGAGACATGTACCACAACGATAAATTTCTAGTTTTTGAATTTCCAGTTTTCAAATTTCCAGACTTTTATGATTCCCAGCACAATACCACCATGTGTGCGGCATGGCGTCTGATCACGGCCCGATCGGCTAGGCTGCCTTCCCACCTATGCTGCGTGGGTTGGCGTTACCAATTTACAAATGTTACCAAGTTCATCCCAATTAAGGGGAATAACTACAATTTCACCAATATTTCAATTTCATCCCAAATCACACTCCACTCCTACACCGGCACGTGTAGTTTCAGTTGACAGCCTTATGTCCCACCCTTCCTCGGTATTGCTAATGATACTCCAAAAAAAAAAAACATTTTCATTTGATTTAATATTGCACACAATTGTGGTATGAATACAAGTATACAAATATAGCATAAATGCAACCATGCTTACCTCAATACCTTTCATATTTTGTAGCTTTTATTAATGTTCTCAATCTTTCTCGATAACAATATTTCTTTGGCACTTTGGGCCTTTCACAAGGTTCATCTTTCTCATGGCACGAAGGCTGCATATGATTTTCCACATTTTTATCTCCTTTATTTCCAAGGATCGCTAACCAATATCAATGTACCAAATAATCCGGAAGTTTTATATATTCGAATTCAATAGTAATAGAGTCATCAAGCACAAAGGATTCTTCCCAAAGAGGGACATGTCAACAAACAATTGTAATACACATGGGCATTATAGGCAAGCAATCACCTCAGTTATCCTTAAATTATTCCTTACCATTATAACAATTGTACAATTCCAACATCCGAATGTATAAGGACTCGCATTGTAATGTATGTTTTTAAAGAGGCAAGGTAATATCTAGAACAACCATTTATGGGCTTAGTTCGGGTACAAGACCTTTAGGTCATTCCATTTTTGAAGCTAGTTCATAAAGTTGGGTCGAGGCTTATCTCATAATTTGTGTAACATTTTCCCAATCGATTCATTTCCAAACATCTTTACAGTTTATCAGCAAATAGACATATTCAATCAAGGCATTTAGTACACAAAAGAGCAACTAGGGGCATTAAACAAATTGAATTCTTCTCAGCTAATTAAGATACTAACCTTCATTTAAAGTGACTCAAGGCTATACCATTTTTGGTAGGCAAACCACACTTAAGGTTACGAAAACAATATGGAATTCACTTCCGAGAGAGAAAGTTTAGCCTACATACCTCGATTGAGCTTTCCTTAAGTCCTACTATACTCCGAGACTCTTAGCAACGTCAATCTTTCGGGAACATGACAAATTGAACCACGAATTAGAGAGGTGATCATAGTTCTAGATCACCTGAGCATATTCTCAAACACTAAGTGTGCATTCTGCTTTTAAAACCATTTTCTGAAAGATCCTACCATCCCTCATCCCATCCTTGGCTCAAGACCTAGCCAAATACTTTTAAGAACTCATGCATGCAAGATATCCACTTTCATCCTCATCAATTACCCTTCTAATGGTCTACCATAGTTATATCTAGTAATCAAGAACTTGGGTTATAGAACTTTACCTTTTAGGAGAAGACCTAGGTGCCTTTCCTGACAAATCTTCAAAGCTTAAACAAGATTTTTTGATAAATGTTGATGAAGAAACCCTTCTCCCTCTAGGATCCTCTCTCTCTCTCTCTCTAAATGCATCAGAAAATACACCTAAAATGGAAGGGTGGTGTAGTAATATATTGACAGTGGGGTACGGGTAAAGTAATTAGTAAAGTTGGACGCCGTNGTAATATATTGACATGGGGTCGGGTAAGAAAATTAGAAATTTGGAGCCTCGGAACAGATGTGCGATCGCATACTGGACATGCGGTCCGCAAAATGGACCGCAAAAATGGTCCTAACAACTGAACACAATGACTTGGTTTGCGGCAAGAATGTGGTCCGCATTCACGTTCTGCGGTCGCAAAGTGCACCGCAGAACTGACCTTCACAAAATCCTAAGGAAATTATGCGACGACTATGCGGTCCGCATTTTGATTATGCGATCGCATATTGGACCGCATAGTTGACTTCAATTTTGGCCAACACGCTGACTCACTCTGCAGCAGATATACGGTCCACATACACGCTGACTCACTCTGCGGCGACGAATTTTTACACATTCCTAACACATATTCATAACTTGGCATAACGAGATCTTAGGTTTTGAGAAAAATTTTCACGGGGCCTTACAGTGCATAGATTATAAAGACTTAAATAAGGCGTGCCCCAAGGATTCATTCCCATTGCCCAACATCGATCGTCTGATCGATGCCACGGCGGGCCACGAGACCCTCACTTTTCTCAACGCTTACTCGTGTATAATCAAATTCAGATGAACCCCGGGGATAGGGAAAAAACTTTGTTCATCATGAAATATGGTACCTATTGTTACAATGTAATGCCCTTCGGGCTAAAAAATGCAGGGGCTACGTACCAACGTCTAGTTAATAAAATTTTCGAGCATCAAATAGGAAAATCCATGGAAGTTTATATTGATGACATGTTAGATAAGTCCCTGCGTGCCGAGGACCATTTGACTCATTTGCAGTAAACATTCGACATCCTCAGAAGTTACAACATGAAGCTTAACCCGAAAAATGTGCCTTCGGAGTGGTTTCGGGCAAATTCTTAGGCTTCATGGTGTCAAACAGGGGGATCGAGATCAACCTGGATAAAATCAAGGCCATCGAAGAAATCACGGTGATAAACAATGTAAAGGCCGTGCAACGACTGACGGGGCGGAGAGCGGCTCTGGGCAGATTCATATCAAGGTCATCAGACAAGAGTCATCATTTCTTCTCTTTACTCAAAAAGAAAAACAACTTCGAATGGACTCCATAATGCCAGCACGCCTTGGAGAAATTGAAGCGATATCTGACTTGTCCGCCTTTGCTCCACACACCAAAAGAGGATGAAATGTTGTATCTATACCTGGCCGTATCCGAGATAACGGTAGGAGGTGTGCTAGTCCGAGAAGAGCAAGGTATGCAATACCCTATCTATTATGTAAGTCGGACCCTGGGGGACACCGAAACCAGTTATCTGCACCTAGAAAAATTATCTCTTGCGCTAATAAAAGCATCACGAAAATTGAAACCTTATTTTCAGTGCCACCGTATTTGCGTTTTAACAACATACCCTCTCCGAAGCATATTGCACAAGCCCGAACTATCGGGCCGATTGGCCAAATAGGTCATCGAATTCTGGGGGTATGATATCGAGTATCAAACCCGAACGGCCATCAAGTCCCAAATTTTGGCAAACTTCGTGGCCGACTTCTCGCCCTCCCTCGTGCCCGAGGTAGAAAAGGAGCTTTTACTAAAAGCAGGCACATCTTCCGGGGTGTGGACCTTGTTCACTGATGGCGCCTCGAACGTGAGAGGATCCGGACTCAGTATAGTCCTGAAGCCGCCTACGAGTGGCATGATCAGGCAATCTATAAAAACGGCAAAATTGACTAACAACGAAGCCGAGTATGAGGCTATGATTACCGATCTGGAATTGGCCAAAAGCCTGGGAGCTCAGATCATCGAAGCAAAATGCGATTCACTACTGGTAGTAAATCAGGTAAACGGAAGCTTCGAGGTCCGGGAAGACAGGATGCAAAGATACTTTGATGACATCCAAGTACCTTTACGAACGAGGCAAACCTGGGATCATCTGTTGAAGAAGATGACCTACTCCCCGGGGCCGTTGTTCAGCTATCCAAATCAGTGGTCGAAGAGGGTCATGCCGATATTAATTGCACTAGCCTAACATGGGACAGGAGGAATAATATTATTGACTATTTGAAAGATGGGATACTACCCACGGATCCAAACGAATCGAGGGCCCTGTGAACCAAAGCAGCCCGATTCTCGCTCGACGAAAACGGGACTCTGTACAGAAGAACTTTCGATGGCCCCCTAGCAGTATGCCTGTGAACATGGAAATGGGGAATGGAACCTGTGAACAGAAGAATTTATTGTTCTTCATTTATTGCATATCATTGATCATAAAGAGCCAGCACCGTAGCTCTCATAATGTGTTAGTCCTCCCTCGATCGCTCTAAGCCGGTCACCCAACTCGACCCCGAGGCCTTGTAAACGGCAGCTCGAGGCCCCGTTCTCCAACTGTTTGGTTCGATTATCATACTGTCTCTAAGCTGCAATCTTGATTTCTAATCTTTTACTTAGTATCCATCGCTTAACAACTACCATAAAAATAGATCACGTATTTTAGAACCATAAAATCAAATTTAATTATAATACCATTTTCAAGGTAAACAACCCTTGTTATATACCTAACCCAAATTCTAACTCCCTGTTGATTCGATCCCGACTCGTGTTGGGTTTATTATTGCATCGACCGCCTCACTACCTAATTGTGGTGTGAGTTCGGGCGAGATCAATTTTTGGCGCCGTTGCCGGGGAGTGAAACAGATTTAGCTATATATCTAGGTTTTTTTGTGTTTTGTCTTTCTTTCCTTCCGAGTTACTAATTTTGTGTTTGAATTGATTCTAGGTACGAAAATGGCTCTCAACAACGAGCCCATCGGAAATGTGCAATTGGGGGCGGATGTGGACGATGATGCAATGGACGAGGTTCCTATTGAACCTCAAGCTAATTGACGAGGCCGCCCGCCTCACGATAATGTGCCTGTCCCTCCCCCACCTCCACCAAGAGCGGCAACACACCAACAATTTCCAAACGAAGGTTATGCAAGTGCTATAGTCCTTCCCCGCATCAGGGCGGGCAAAATCCAAATAACCAACGTGATGCTTGCACTACTTGAACAACGGGCTTTCTTCACTGGGGCTCCAAGTCAAAATGCCTACAAGCATCTCAAGGGGTTCGTTGATACTTTTTGGGGGAGGAAGGAAATATATGTTTTTGAGGACGCGCTGAGATTGAGGCTTTTCCCTTTTCTCTACGGGGAAAAACATTTGAATGGTTAGGCAACCATCATAACTTGGGATGAGTTGGCAGAAAAATTCATTTCCAAATTCTTCTCTCTAGGAAATATGGCAACGCTTCGGGATGAGATTCTTGCTTTCAAGCATGAACCCAGTGAGCCATTGCACGAGATTTGGGAAAGATGTCGTACCATGGTCAAAGAGTGCCCGAACAATGATATGACTGAGGCCATGATCCAACAAACCTTCTACAGGGGGATCAAAACAACTAATTAATGTATGTTTAATCAACTCGCCAGGGGGAACTTCATGAATACGCCATGCGTCGAAGCTTGTGAAATTCTTGATGAGATGGCGAATACCTCTTCAGCGTGGCAAAGTAGAGCCAATGTACTGCAAGGTGACCCTAATGTTATTCATCTACAGAAAGAGCTAAATGACCATGGACAAGCTATTACCGAGTTGACAACTACCATGAGCCAATTGGCCAAGGCTCAGCTTCAACAAGTTCAAGGGCCGAAACAAGTACATGCAATTGAAGGTGTGAATATGATGGTAAACAAATGACGGCAACAAGGTTAACAAATGCAAAGCCGTCCGGAACAATTTTTGAAAGATGGTAGTGGTTATGATCAAGGTGATCCATTTAATGATTAAGACTAAGAAGTTCAATATGTCAATAATTATTAAGGTCAGGGAAATAATGCTCTAGGACAAAACCAACAACAATATAGGTGACAAGGGAACCAAGGTAATTGGAACAACCAAAACCATGAAGGCAATTGGAGTGGTGGTAATTCCAATCAAAGCAATTGGAACAACCAAGGAAATCAAGGCAATTGGGGTAACCAAGGCAATTGGGATGGAAACAATCAAAGCAATTAGGGAGGAAATAACCAAGGAGGGTGGAATAACAACAACAACTGGGGGTCTGGTTTTCAAAGACCTCCGATGTTCCAACAACGACGCAATCCACCTCCCTATCCTTCTCAAGGCCCGAGCTCTTCTTCCAATGAGATGGTAGAATTGAAAATATGTTTAGTAAGACAATGGAGAAGAACGCCGACTCCGATACTCAAATAACCTCGCACAACACTTCTATTCGAAATTTGGAGGTTCAACTAGGCCAAATCTCACAAGCGTTGAACACTCATCCTAAGGGGGCACACCTAGTGATACGGTGGTGAAACAGAAGGGTGGGAATAATACGGGACATTTTATGGCCGTGACTACTAGAAGTGGAAAAGGTGGAGATGCAACCACCTCAAATCAAAGAAAGATTGTGGATGATGGTGTATTGGTTCAAGAGGATGAAATCCCAAGCAATGTGGTTCAAGATAATAAAGAAGTGAGAATGGATATAGATGAAAGTGTGGAGGAGACGCAAGAAGAGGTGAACCCGTCTAGGGAACACGTGATTGACATGCTGGAATCGGCGGTGCCAAAGGCTAAGGCACCAATGACAAGGCCCCCCCTTTCCGTACCCTCAAAGGCTTGCAAAGCAAAACAGTGAGAACCAACCAAAAGGTTTATTGATATGATGAAGAGTTTGTCCATAAATGTGGCATTGGTTGAGGCATTTGAGCAAATGCTGGGATATGCAAAATTCATGAAAGATTTGGTAACGAAGAAAAGATCAATGAATTTTGAAACCATCAAGATGACTTATCAAGTGAGTGCTATTGTGCACTCAATGGCTCCAAAGTTGGAAGATCCGGGCTCTTTCAAAATTCCTTGCACTATTGGGAGCGCCAATTTTTCCAAAGCATCATGTGATCTCGGGGCAAGTATCAACTTGATGCATTTTGGGAGTTGGGCAACCCAGACCCAGTTTCATGAGGTTGCAAATGGCGGATCAGACAATAAAGAGGCCTTTGGTCATTATTGATGATGTATTGGTTAGAGTTGACAATTTCATCCTCCCAGCGGACTTCGTTATCCTTGATAGTGAGGTGGACTATGAAGTGCCTGTCATTTTGGGTAGACCTTTCCTTGCTATGGGGAAGGCGCTTGTTGCTGTGGAAGCCGGTGAGCTCATTTTCCGGGTGGGTGACGAAAAGGTGGCTTTCCATGTGCGTGAATCAATGTGGCAACTGAATAGTAATGAAGTTTGCTTATTTGTAGATTTGGTGACCAACGTGATAGTTGATGATGCTAGTGCAACAATGAAAGTTGCGGACAAATTGGAAGAAGTTTTGCTCAATCTTGATGATGATGAGGAGAGTGATGGCTATGTGGACTGCGTAAATGCATTGCAAGGCATGGTGTCGTACACTTATGAGCCCCGAAAGCTATATTTGGATCTTGAAAATTGGAAGACTCCTCCATAAAAGCCCTCAATCAAGGAGCCTCTTACCTTGGAGTTAAAGCCATTGCAACTGCATCTCAGGTATCAATTCCTTGGCCCTTCTTCTACTTTACCGGTTACTCTTTCTTCGTGCTTAACTAACATGCAGGTAGAGTCCACTTTGGAGGTGTTACAAAGGAGCAAAAGGGCAATCGGTTGGACTTTGGTGGATATCCGGGGCATAATCCCGCCTTTTGCATGCACAAGATTATCTTTGAGGAGGGTGCCAAACCCTCTGTTGAACATCAAAGAATATTAAATGAAGCAATGAAAGTGGTGGTGAAGAAGGAGATAATCAAGTGGTTAGATGCCGGGGTTGTCTACCCCATTTGCGATTGCTCGTGGAACTCTCCGGTGCAATGTTGTCCTAAAGAAAGAAAGCATGACTGTAATGACAATGACAATAATTAATTGATCCCAACAAGAACCGCCACTGGGTGGAGAGTGTTCATGGACTATAGGAAGCTCAACAAGGTCACTCCGAAAGATCATTTCTCGCTTCCGTTTCTTGACCAAATGCTTGATAGGTTGGCCAGACATGCTTTTTGTTCTTTCCTTAATGGATACTCCGGCTATAACCAAATTCTTATTGCTCCCGAGGATCAAGAGAAGACCATTTTCACATGTCCTCATGGTACTTTCTCGTTTTTAAGGATGCCTTTTGGATTGTGTAATGCACCGACAACTTTTCAACTGTGTATGATGGCTATTTTCACCGACATGGTAAAGGACATTCTTCAGGTTTTTATGGATGATTTTTCTGTGGTTGGGAGTTCATTTGAAGATTGTTTGAAAAATTTGGATAGGATATTTTCTAGATGTGAGGAGACAAATTTGGTATTTTATTGGGTGAAGTGTCACTTCATGGTTGAGGAAGGCCTTGTCCTCGGCAATAAAATTTCAAAACATGGCATTGAGGTTGACCAAGCCAAAATTTAGGTGATCTCTAAACTCCATCCTCCTACATCTGTGAAGGGAGTGAGGAGCTTCTTGGGTCATGCGGGTTTTTATCTCCGATTCATTAAGGACTTTTCCAAGGTGGTGAACCCATTGTGCAAACTTTTGGAGAAGGATGCCAAGTTCCATTTTAAAGAAGATTGTATGAATGCATTCGAGTTGCTTAAGTTCAAGTTGACTACTACTCCTATTATTACCGCACCAGATTGGAGCTTGCCTTTTGAGCTCATGTGTGATGCTAGTGATGTTCCAGTTGGAGCGATGTTAGGGCAAAGAATCAACAAAATCTTCCATCCGGTCTACTATATTAGCAAGACCATGAATGATGGCCGAATAAACTATACAGTGACCAAAAAAGAGCTACTTGCTATAGTTTTTGCCATGGAGAAGTTCCGGCCGTATTTGATGGGTACTAAGGTGATTGTTCACTACTACCATGGGGCGCTTCGATATTTGATGAGCAAGAAAAATTCTAAGGCAAGGTTGATGCGGTGGGTGCTTCTTTTGCAAGAGTTTGATCTAGAAATTCAAGACCGCAAGGGTAGTGAGAATCAAGTGGCGGACCACTTGTCCCGTTTGGAGGAGGAGGGGAGGCCACATGACGGCGTTGGGATCAATGATTCATTTCTCGACGAGCAAATCTTATCCGTTTCAATGACCGGGATGCCATGGTAAGCCGATCTAGCCAATTATCTTGTGAGCGGCATTGTACCAAATGAGTTCTCTTCAAACCAAAGGAAGAAGCTCAAATGGGATGGCTTGGATTATTATTGGGATGAGTCGTATCTTCTCCGTATATGTACCGATGGTGTGATCCGGCGCTGTCTGCCAGAAGAAGAACAAAAAGGAATTCTTGAAGCTTGCCACTCTTCACAGTATGGTGGTCATCATAGTGGAGCTAGAACGGCTACAAAGGTTTTGACTTGTGGATTCTATTGGCCTACCCTCTACAAGGATGCTAGTGAACTTGTCAAGTGTTGTGATGAATGCCAAAGGCCGGTGGGATTTCTAAGAAAAATGTGGTGCCCCTTACCACCATTTTAGAGATTGATATCTTTGATGTTTGGGGTATTGATTTCATGGGACCGTTTGGAAGCTCTTGTGGGAACACTTACATTTTGGTAGCTATGGACTATGTGTCAAAATGACTTGAAGCCGTGGCTTTACCCAACGATGAAGCTCGAAGTGTGGTGGGTTTCTTGAAAAATAACATCTTCACATGGTTTGATACTCCGAGCACCATTATTAGTGATGGGGGTTCACATTTTTGCAACAGAGCATTTGATACCTTGCTCACAAAGTATGGTGTCACTCATAAAGTCTCAACCCCCCTCAAGCAAGCGGGCAAGTTGAAGTCTTCAACCGGGAGATGAAGAGTATTTTATCAAAGACTGTGACTGCCAACCAAACAGATTTGTCAAGAAAACTTGATGATGCTCTTTGGACTAATAGCACTGCCTACAAAACGCCAATTTGGATGTGTCCATATCCATTGGTGTTTGGGAAGGCGTGCCATCTTCTGGTAGAACTTGAGCATAAGGCCATCTGGGCGTAGAAAAAGTTCAATCATGAGTGCGATGTCGCTGCAAATCTATGAGCGGCATATTTGAATGAGCTTGATGAATTCCGGTATCATGCCTACACAAGTTTGTCCCTTTACAAGGAGAAAATTAAGTACCTCCATGACAAGTATATCCACAACAAGGAGTTCAAAGAAGGTCATTTGGTGCTATTGTTCAATTCCCGCATAAGGATGTTTTCGGGCAAGTTAAAATCAAAATGGAGTGTGCCCTTTGAAGTAGCGAATGTTATGTTCTAAACGTCAATACCACACAAGAGGGGGGGTGATTTGTGTGGAACCCAATTTTCGCTCTGGAAGAACCTGGTTTTTCTAGGTGTACTTACTACTATTGTTTGCGGAATTAAGAGTACATAAAGTAAAGAACACAGAGATTTTTACGTGGAAAACACCTGGCTCACAAGGTGAAAAAACTACGACCTACTACTCAGTAGGATTTTCCCAAACTTCCACTAAAATCACTGAGCCAAAACAGCATTTACAAAACTCTTGTAAACCTAAGGATTAAACTCTAATCCCAGTGTGGCACACAGCCTCAACTGTTGCGACACCTTGAAGTTAGCCTATAACTTGAATACTCAAAGTACCTATTACAATTGCTACTACAAAAGCTTGAAAGGTACAACTTTAAACCACCTACTACAATTGAACTAGAATAAGAATAAACACAATGGAATTGGTTCTTCTATCTTGTCCAAGTAGCTTCAGGAATGCACACTTGAATCTCACATAAATTGCTTGCAAAATTGCCTCGCTCTTTTGCTCTCAATTTAGTTTCACTTCTGCGTTTGTGCAATCCCAGTAAAAGGAACAATTACTGTTATTTAATGAGTTAGTAATAAGAGTTTGATTGAGACTCAATTGCTGATCTTCCATCGAAGTTGAGTCCTTGAACAATACAAACTCCAACTCTATCCTTTATCCGGATTGTGTCCTCTTCCCATGAGGATACTTTCTTTCATCATCCAATATGGAACCTTTTCGATCAGTTCAGGAGATATTGCTGCTTTAGCCTTGAGACTGATCTCCTTCACGTGTATCTCACATGTATAGGTTGATAAAAAATGTGTCTCACATGATGGACCTGGTCCATGACTGAGTTCATTTGTCATTCTTCAAAACTTCACCTGAACTTAGACCAACAAATTCTCCCTTTTTGATGATGACAAACTTTGTGCTTTTACTGATCAGAGAACCTGTGGAACTCAGTTTAATCATCAACACTTTAACTTAGAAATCTTAAATTATCATCAAGGACCAGGTTTAATCAGGTTATAAATATCACATTATTCAGAATAACAAGTAAAGCACAATATCTCTTCCCCCTTTTGGCATCATCGAAATGTTGTAAATAAATGTGAATCCCAGATTTTAATAATTACTCATAGCCACTGGGGAAACTGCAAGTGAAAACATGTTTCAATTAATCAACGACCAACAAACAAAATTAACTATTAAGATCAGCATCTTCATAGAACAAGAGAAGAAGCGAATTGTCATTGATTAGGATATGTTTCCACAAACAGACCACAAAGAGAAAGAAAAACTTCCAAACATGAGCAACAAAAACAGAAAATGTCCCGAATCTAGGTCACTAGGGGTTCTAGATAGGTTCAAAAAACAAGAACTGGAGGACCTAAGGCTTGGAGAAACTAGGGGGCTGGGTTTAGAGAAGGTTGAAATATTCTTAAGCATTCCTTAACTTTTCTCCTTTTCTTTTACTAGCTTAGCTCGAAGGCCATCTCTTTCAGCTTCCAAATCAGCAACACGAGCCTGAAGTCTAGCAATTTCAGCATCCTTAGTTCCACACTCGTGAACCAAAGCCCTAACCTTGCTATTCACTGGTGTCTTACGAGATGAACCAGGTTCAATTGAGGTGGCATTGACAGTATAGTCACAAGCCAATAAGGTCTTAACACCAAAATGCTACTTGCTTGATGCCATCTCCCATTTCTTCAAAGGCACCCAAAGCCTGACCAGCACAGTAGTCAGTATGAACCCATATGGAGTTGCATGTGCCTTGGAGCCATTAATGACCCTCTCCAGTAGTTTGACAATAAAAGCAGGCCAATTTATTTGCTTTCCTCTCACAAGGCATACCATAAGCACCGGGTCCATATAGTTGGCAGTATGCCTCCTCTCCTGTCTAGGCAGCAGGCATTTGTTAAAAAATTCAATCAAGACCTTGTGCTCAGGTCTCATCTCACTCTTCTGAACAAATCTGGCTTCAGGTACATCTTCAGCATTTGCAGCTTCACAAAAATTCCTAGTGATTTGGAGAGCAGTGGGGAGAGATTCCAGACATGGCCACCTTTGGCTTGTATAATCATCATACCCTTCACCTCGTATGTCTAGAATCTCACCCAGTTTGATTGTATCAAACTCCACTTTTACACCCTTCACCAGGCTGGAGACTACTCCATTTTTCATAGTGGCATTGGCCATAAACTCTATCAACTCATTTCTAGCCAGCCTTCCATCCATCTCAAGGACCATGTCCTTCCACCCTTGTGCAGTAAGACCATCCATCAATCTTCTCATACCTGGCTCATCCAGGTATTTCAATAACCTTCCTTTCAAAATTTTCCTTCTGCCAAAGATGGCAAACCTATCTTGATCTTTCTCAGATTCCTCCTCTTCTTCACCACCACTCCACTCTACATCTTCTTCAACAATTTTCTTTTGTTTACCCTTCACAGCAGACCTAGTTCTTTTGGCTAAAGAAGATTCAGCAGGTACAGGTACTGAGGAAGACTTCTTGGAAGAAGTCTTGGAACTTTTTGGTTTGGGTGTGGGAACCTCATCAGTTGTTCCTCTTTCCTGATGGACCAGTTCCATCTCCTCTTCTTCTACAACCTCAGAACTCTCGACAACCTTTGCTTTTCCCTTTTCCATCTTTTTTTTCCTGCTCTCTTCCAAAGATTTCTGCAATTCTGCTTCACTTTGTTTGACCCTGCTCTTGGTAGCTCTTCCCTTAGGTACTGAAGATACAGTAGGTTTTGGGAATGATATTTTGCTTTTCTTTGGTGGCTTGGAGGCAGTTGGAGCCTTTTGTGTGGAAGCCTTGCGCTTGTTTGGATCATAACTGGCCCCAACCTTCTTCAGAAGTTCTGACAAAGTTTCCTCAGCAGATGCACCAGGTTCATCTTGATGCTTGCTTAAATTTACTAGCCCTTCAGCCGCCTCCCCAAAACTATTTCCCCCCTGAGTTGTTACCACTCTCTTCAACATTCCCACAGATAGCCAATAATTTTTCTTTCTTATTTCCCCTCACATTACCACTGTCTCCCTCTCTCTCTTTTTCTTTCTTTTTACCTCCTCTTCTACTAGAATTAGCACCCTGTACATCCTTAACAGGACCAACCAAGATAAACCTATTTTCAACCTTTTCAATAACATCAGAGAATACCAAACAAGTATTTACCTCACCAGGGGTTTCTTGATTTTTGTCAGTGACAGAGGAACCATGTTCTTCACCTTTGCTAGCAGAGATAAAAGCTTCAGACTCAGAGCTCGAGTCAGATTCTTTAGTAGAACTTTCCTTCTTCTGGCTAGCCCTCAATTTCTTATTTAGTGCTTCTCTCAAAGAACCAGAAGCTACAGTTTTTCTAGCCAACATTTTCTGCCGGCGGAGCCTTGGTTTTGGGGTTTCGCTAAGGGGTGTAGATGAGGGTGTATTAGAAGGGGGTACTGGTGGGGGAGTTCCAGGATTATCTTGAGGATTAGTCATGGTGAATTATTTATGGAGAAGATTTGGCAATCTTGGAGAGAAAAATATAATCAGAACTAGAGAGGATTTTTGACGGTTATGAAATAATGTAGAAGGGTGTGGTGAGTATTTAAAGATGATTAGAAGTAATTGCAGTAACGACAGCTTTTTGCAGGAGTCAATTAGAAGTATAATCACTTTAGAATTCCGGTCTCTTAGTGGTTAATAGGTAACGCTAGATTTTAGGCAAAAATCCCGTTTTCTTTAGAGTTCTAAGAGAATGAAACTGGTTCAATACTCAACGGATAGAATTTCTGGGAATTTGATGAATGTAGGACTTCTGCTCATGATTGAAAAATTAATCTTTCTAATTGTACAACATATAGAAAACATACCTGAACTTTCTCATAAGCATATACTGATGAACCAGGTTCTTCAAGTAGAACTCTCTTGAACATGCCTCAAATGTCATAATAGAAAAAACTTTGTAAGAGATCAGTGAGTCATATATACACATGCCACAGGAGTATACTGATTAAAGTATGAAACTGAGTTAGAATTGATCTAGATATTTACACAATAGTTAGAACTCCTAACCAAAATTTTTTTCCATTTTGTTTTCCAATTTTTTTTTTCATTGTGCATTCTGAATTGGACCTATTAGGTGATCTTAATCATCCCTAATTCAAACCCGTTCCTCTCAAAGTTTTCTCTACTTAGTGCTTTAGTAATGATGTCAGCTATTTGTTTATCAGTACCACAGAATTCTATTGAAATCAATCATTTCTCATAGTTATCTTTTAAGAAGTGGTGTCTAACATGTATGTGCTTAGTCCTCTTATGATGACAGGGTTCTTTGTCATACTTATAGCACTAGTGTTATCACAGAATATTGGAATACATCCTACTTCAATTCCAAAATCTACCAGCTGTTGTTTGATCCATAGTAATTGAGCACAACAAGAAGCAGCAGCAATATACTCAGCTTCAGTAGTAGATAGGGCCACAGAGTTTTGCTTTTTGGTAGCCCATGACACAAGACATGAACCAATGAAGTGTGCCATACCTGAGGTGCTCTTTCTATCCAGTAGGAAACCTGCATAATTAGCATCAACATATCCTACTAGATCAAAATTACTACCTTTAGGATACCAAAGGCACAGATCAGTGGTTCCTTTTAGATATCTCAGTATCCTCTTGACAGTAGTCAAGTGGGACTCTTTTGGATTTGCCTGAAAATGAGCACAAAGTCCTACACTGAAAACAATGTCAGGTCTTCTAGCAGTGAGATACAAGAGTGAACCAATCATACCCCTATACAACTTTTGATCAACTAATGAACCAGGTTCATCAACATCTAATTTAGTGGCAGTTGCAATGGGTGTGTCTATTTCTTTATATTCCTCCATTTTAAACTTTTGATTAGCTCTTTTGTATACTTCTGTTGATGGATCATGGTTCCATTTGAACTTTGTTTGATCTGTAAGCCTAAGAAGAAATTAAGCTCACCCATCATGCTCATTTCAAACTCACTCCCCATTAATTTTGCAAAGTCCTTACTTAGCTTGTCAGTGGTGGCCCCAAAGATTATGTTATCAACATAAA
Organism: Nicotiana attenuata; assembly: GCF_001879085.1. NCBI lineage: Eukaryota > Viridiplantae > Streptophyta > Magnoliopsida > Solanales > Solanaceae > Nicotiana > Nicotiana attenuata. The sequence continues at coordinate 25,908 of NW_017675629.1, forward strand.
TTTGCACAACAAGGAGATCCTTAACTTTTTCCCTTAAGAATAAGGTACTATCTATTTTACCTCTCTTGTAACCATGCTCCAGCAGGAATTTTGACAGTCCTTCATACCATGCTCTTGGGGCCTGCTTGAGTCCACAGCGAGCCTTGTCCAGCTTGTACACATGCCCTGGACATTCCTTACTCTCAAACCCTGGAGGTTGTTTTACAAACACTTCTTCTTTTAGGTAGCTATTTAGGAAGGCACTTTTGACATCCATCTGATGAAGAGTGAATTCCATATGTGCTGCAAAGGCTATGAGAAGTCTATGTCCTCCTCCTGGCTATAACCTTGGACCACCAATCTTCCCTTGTTCCTTGTAACTGTTCAATCTTCATCAAGTTTTGTTCCTGAAGACCCATTTTGTACCAATGATTGATCTGTCCTTGGGTCTTCGTACT
>NW_017675629.1:29506-46932 GCF_001879085.1 Nicotiana attenuata
TGATCGTTTGTATTTACAGTACAGTGTTTCAACATAACCAAGTTGAGTTCAATTATAACATGCCCTGCAACCACACAATTTTCACTGCTACCAGAAAATGTATAACCAGCTCCTTCCACTTCTTGGTGCTTTACCTTATATCCACTCCTCAAGTTTAATGCTTTCCACTCCTGTAACATGACAGTAAGTATATTTGCTGCGGGCCGCATCTTCATGTGCTGTTGTGTGGTATCATAATTTTCTGTAGTAAAGTATTTCACTAGTTGAAAAAGCAATTGCTGGATCAGTGCACAAAGGGAAGTATTAACCCCACCAGGATCAAAGATAATATACGGCAAAGTAGACCTTGCTAGACCAAACATAGCAAACAAGAGTCTAGCGGCTTTATTGACCCAAATATTTGGTGACTACTTTGAGTAACTTTCAACAATTGCTTGGAGCACTCCTTGTAGTTTCTCCTCCCTAGCATGCACTCTTAATTCAAACAAGAATCCAAAAAGATTGTGCTCCTGCCTAGTTTCACCCCAATAGTCTAAATGGGCGTTGAAATCTTGGTAGAACCACACTATATTTATAAAATCTACCTTCAGAGTTGAATCACAGTGAAAGCCTAAGAGAAGAAAACTTCCTTCAGCTTGTCGATCTTCCCAATTGTCCAGGTTAGAGGTAACGACTTTTGTCTTTGAAGAATCCTCATTTGGAGTTAAAACTTCAGATTCAAGGGATAAAAACACACATGAATCAACCTGAAAATCTTGCTCTGTGTCAAACCAATTGTCCACATAACTACCAAATAGGATAGTCCATATTATTGACTCAGGCACATGGTACACATACGCGCAAGCCCTCGCATGAAAACAATAAGAAGAATCAAGCACATAACCATCATTCAAATTGACACTAACAGTCAAAGCGAGTGTTTGACAAATAGGAAAGTTACCACTTGTGACCAGGCTAGTTAAAGACTCCAGAAGCATAGGGGCAAATTGACTAAGTTGTTCAGTGGTATCTCGCTTAGGAGGTTTAGCAAAAACTAGGTTCACATGGCTTGTGGTATTATCCTCTAAAGCAGATTCAATCTCAGGGAACAAGACATGTGCATTTAGTTGTTCAACACTGGATGGAAGCAAAGATAAGTCATCAAAAGGAATAGGAAACGAAATATTGTCTGCAAATTGGTTCCACAAAATAGTGCTAGTTCCTTGTGAAATTTGGTCAGGCATTTTGCCTTCATTATTTGCTAAAGTTTTAGCGATACTATCAATATAGTCTATGGCATCAACTTCGATAGAGTCTGAACCAACCTGAATTTCAAGAGATGGAACTGATGATACCGATTCAACAGAATCACGCTCGTCTGCTCTTTTGGACATTTTATCGAACATGTTGGCCGCTTTGGAGTTTCCATGTTTGAAATCAGATTCCAACTCATATGAGTTGGCGAGATGGTTCAGAGCTGCAATCGGAGACACAGAGGTCGTTGGTGGAACCAACGTAGCATAACTCACGTAGTCAACACAGGCTTGTGAAGTTTCTGTTGTACTTACTAAATTTGTGAAGGTCCGTGTCCGAAAATGCAGCTTCAGTTTCTCCTTAAAATGATTCCAATCATAAAATTGCTCATTTTGAAACAGCCAATCAAACCAAGTAAGAGCTTCGCCATCAAGGTAGTAGTAGGGAAGAGGTAACCAGTCCTTCTCGGAGAAGCCAAGGTATGTGAAGTACCGCTCCGCCCGATAAACCCATCCCTCTAGGTTGCCGCTAATGAATTTATCTAGTACCACGACGTCCATTGGAATCCGAATCGATGAAAGCACCAATGTAACAAACTAGTTTTCCAATACTTCTATTACTTCAACAGTGACAAGAAGTTACAACTCAACTCAAAAACTATTACGAGAATTAGAGATACTAAACTGAAATATAAATGATGAGAAGAAAGGATGAGAAGCTATTGAGAATAGAGAGAATCAGAGAAAGGAAGACGAGGAGAAGCAGAGGCTTTTCTTCACAATAGACATAATCTCAAAATAACCGACCGGTCCCTCTTTTAATAGAACCATCCTTGCGTCATATACTCAACCTGGATCCCAAATCAACCTGACCCAATTACTTGTTCTCGGCCCAAAAGCTCTTCTCGGCCCAATAGCGACTTTTGTGACATTGGGTTGGGCCTGGTTCATAACAGTCAACAGCAACAAGCCTTGAACATAAAAATAAATTACTGTAAAATTTAATGAAGGAGAAAAACAAAAGAAAAAACAACTACAGCACATGCTGGAGAGCGAGTTCACAATGAACGGTGAGGCCTATAAATTATGACTATTGGAAAACAGACGTTCAAACAAAAAATTTCCTAAAGCGTGAAATATTATTCCTATTATGGCATTTGTATTGGGTAAAACTGAGTTTATACATATCGAAGTGATTGAAAGATGACATGTCATGACACATAGGCAGGTCAAAGAATGATGATAAGCAAAGAGGCATGAGTTGCAACAGATACGAGCGGAAGCACAAGAAGTGGCATGAGCAAATAATTAAAAGACTCGACGCCCGTACCTATTTAAGTCTAAAATCTTAGGAGAATGAACCTGACAGCACAAGAGAGCCCAGATACAGTATTTAATAAGCATTAAATATTGAAAGCGTTAGAGAATCTGTATTAAAGTACAATGATTATGTAACGTAGCATTTAATGTCTTTAATCGTCCATAATGACCTTATTATGACAAAGGCAAAACGTATAACTTAAAAATAGCTATAAAAGGGAGAAGACCGATCATTTGTAAGGACACGAAATATCAACTGAATACACTGATTTACTTTATTTTCTACTATCTATTTTATTGTTATCAAAGCCAATTTCTTTTATTCATTTTTGATTATCAGTAACCCGGGTTCTTCTAAAAATAAAGCTTTGACCGAAATTCTGTTTTTTGGTTAAACAAATTGGTTCCGATGTCGGGGTCTGATAATCTATTCTTTCTTAACCTAACCTTTTTTTTGTTACATCAACAACCATGTCGAACGTTAATGACAACAACCAAGGAAACCAAGGAAACCCTCAAATCCAGGGGAATTCACAAGATGACGGCACCGCAATTCCTTCTCCACAAAGTTCCCCTCGGCGGTCTCGAGAAGGCACTCCTGATGGATCTCATCCAGATGTAAATGCTCAATTTAATAACAATGCCGCTACTAATGAAGCTTTGCAAAAACTTATCGCTCAACAGGTCAATAAAGCTCTTGAGCCCTTTGTCAGCCAGTTACCTGTTGCACCTTCAACACCAAATCCAAATAACAACACTTTGGAAAATCCTCGTTCCGGGCTTGCTAATTCGGGCAGTAGTGGAATCCCCAGTGAATCACGAGATGGAGAACCAGGTAACTTAGTCAATTCTGATTTACAAAATTTAGTGTTAACATTGCAGAAACAACTCAAGGAGCAAAGTGACCGCATAGAGCAAATACCTGGAGTACCGCCTGTAATCAAAGGGATAGATATGGACAAATATTCACAACAACCTTGGAAGCCAAGTGCTGCTCCTTTCCCTATTCCAAAGAAATTCAAAATGCCTGATATTCCAAAATACAATGGAACAAATGATCCACGAGACCACGTGACTGCATTCATAACTGGCGTGAAAGGCAACGACTTGACCAAGCAAGAAATCGAATCAATATTGGTCAAAAAATTTGGTGAAACACTCACTAAGGTAGCATTAACATGGTATTCTCTTTTACCCGAAAATTTCTTAAATTCTTTTGATGAGCTTGCAGATTCATTTATCAAAGCACATTCGGGAGCTCAAAAAGTCGAAAAAAGAATGGAGGATATTTTCAAAATCAAGAAAGGGGACTCAGAGTTGCTTAGAGAGTTCGTGGATAGGTTCCAGCGTGAAAGAATGACGTTACCACGAGTACCAGACAATTGGGAAACTATAGCCTTCACTAGTAATTTAAATGAAAAAAGTTCAGAAGCCACGAGACGACTCAAAGAGAGTCTTTGGAATTCCCAACAACAACATGGAATGACGTATACAACAGGTATAGCACGAAGCTAAGGATAGAAGAAGATATTATCTCACGATCTCAAAAAGAGGAAAAGGTAAGTTCGAGACGGTCTGAAACAGAAAAAAGGTCCGGTAAAAACATATACGAGCCATATATGGGCCCAGTGGGAAAATATTCACGGTCAAAGCATGATCATTCAAGGTACGATCATAGATCTAGAAATAGAGAATTGGGCTCGTCATCGAGGTTTGGTAATGATCGTAACGCACGAGAGTTACGGGATGATGATAGGAACCTGAAGGCACGATTTGGCGGTTATAATTTTAATATAAGCACTTCTGAGCTCGTAGTTGTTCTAAGAGGCATGGGTGATAAAGTGCGGTGGCCAAAAGAAATGAGATGAAATCCAAACAGGCGCAATCCTGAGCACTGGTGCGAATTTCACAACGATCATGGTCACAAAACGGTAGATTGTAGGTTGCTACAAGGTGAAGTTGATCATTTGTTGAAGCAAGGATATCTCACCGGGTTATTAAGCGAGAAAGGTAAGCAAGCATTCATGAAGAATAGGCAGGAGCCCCCTAAACCACCTTCTCCCAAAAGAACCATCAATGTAATCAGCGGAGGTGAAGAAATCAATGGTGTGATGTATACATCATCCAATAAGGTTTCCAAAGTCACAATTACCCACGGGAAGCGGTTGCGGCATGTTTTAGAGGAAGAAAATATTACGTTCGATGATGCAGATGCGGATGGCCTATTAACTCTACATAACGACGCACTGATAATATCTCTACTTATACATGACACTAATGTGAAACGAGTTTTGATTGATCCAAGTAGTTCCGTGAACATTATTCTGCTAAGAGTACTACATGAGATTCAAGCTGAAGATAAATTAGTACCAAAAGCGCATACTTTGTCTGGATTTGACAATTCCAGCGTTGTGACGAAAGGGGAGTAATAATTACTACATTCACAGAATGAGTTGTCAAAGATACGAGGTTTCAGGTAGTGGAGATGGAAATGGCTTACAACATAATTATTGGGAGGCCATGGATCCACGAGATGGATGTCGTTCCATCAACCTTACATCAAGTCATTAAATTTCCATCACCATAGGGAATATGTCAAATCCGTGGAGACCAACAGACATCCAGGAGCATCAACTGCATGGCAGATTCAAGTACGAGAAATGAAGAAAAATAGCAATTATAGAATCCAGTCGAGGATACCACAACGCAAACCTCAACTGAATAAGGGCGAACAGATGTGGATTCAAGGCCCGATTCCATTCAAGAACCAGAAGAAAACGAAAATATCAAAACAACGATCGAAGAGCTGGAGGCTGTATTATTATTTATACACTGGCCTGAAAGGAAAATCTACATAGGGGCCAATCTCATCCCAGACATGAAACGTAAGTTGATTGAATTTTTAAAAGCTAACGCGGATTGTTTTGGTTGGTCCCATTCTGATATGACAGGAATACCACCGGAGGTAATGACTCACGAATTAAATGAAGACCCGTCTTATACACCTATCAAACAAAAGAAGAGAAAGCAAGGAACTTTCAAAAATCAGGTGATTCAAGATGAGGTCCAAAAATTATTAAAGATTGGGTCTATTCGCGAGTAAAAGTATCCTAATTGGTTAGCCAACACTGTTGTGGTACCAAAAAAGAACGGTAAATGGAGAGTTTGTGTAGATTACACACACCTTAACAAAGCTTGTCCTAAAGATTCTTTTCCATTACCACATATACATCAACTAATTGATGCTACTGCAGGACATGAGTTGTTAAGTTTTTTAGATGCTTACTCAGGATACAACCAAATCAAAATGGATCCCATAGATGAAGAAAAAACTTCATTTATAACAGACAAGGGGACTTACTGTTATAAAGTAATGCCTTTTGGTCTCAAAAATGCTAGTGCAACATATCAAAGATTAGTGACCAAAATGTTTCAAGATCATTTGCGAAAAACTATGGAGGTCTATATAGACGATATGCTCGTCAAAAGTCAATATTCAGGGGACCATATATCACACTTGTTAGATACATTTCAGATCTTGCGGAATTTCAATATGAAACTGAATCCTGAGAAATGTGCATTCAATGTTGGATCAGGTAAGTTTTTAGTTTTTCTTATTTCTAACCGTGGTATTGAAGTGAATCCCGCACAGATTAAAGGCATTGAAGAAATCCCTGACATGCTTACAAGTAAAAAAGAGGTACAGAGCTTGACGGGAAGAATTGCAGCCTTGGGGAGATTTATTTCCAAATCATCCGAAAAATGCTTTAAATTCTTTTCTGCTCGTAAAAAGCAAGATCAGATTGAATGGACTGAGGAGTGTCAACAGGCACTCAAAAATTTGAAAACATACCTGTCAAATCCGTCGATGCTTGCAAAACCAAAGATTGGAGAAAGATTGCTCTTATATCTTGCCGTCTCAGAAGTAGCGGTGAGTGCTGTTTTAGTTCGTGAAGACCAAGGTAAACAGTCTCCAATTTATTATGTCAGCAAATCATTATTAGATGCGGAGACGCGGTATCCTCAATTAGAAAAGCTTGCACTTGCTCTAATCATGGCATCTAGAAAGCTAAGGCCTTATTTTCAATGTCATCCCATTATCGTAGTAACTGCTTATCCATTACGCAACATATTACACAAGCATGAGTTGTCTGGTAGCTTAGCTAAATGGGCTATAGAACTAAGTGAATATGATATCACATACCAACCCAGAACCGCGATAAAATCTCAAGTATTAGCAGATTTTAGCCAGGGAATGCAATTAGAAGCGGAAAAAGAATTACAGGTGTTCAACGGGTCTAATCCGGGAATTTGGACCTTATTTACTAATGGTTTATCTAACGTAAAGGGAGCAGGTTTAGGAGTTGTTTTGGTGCCACCTACGGGTGAAACTGTTCGACAAGCCATAAAATGTTATTCTATAACTAACAATGAGGCAGAGTACGAAGCTGTGATTGCAGGTTTGGAACTGGCACGGGAACTTGGCATTAATCATATTGTAATCAAAAGCGATTCACAGCTCGTAGTTAACCAAATGCTGGGGATTTATACATCCAGGGAAGCACGAATGCAGCAATACTTAGAAAAGGTACGAGACTTGCTTAGACAATTTCAAACCTGGAAAGTCACGCAGATACCAAGAGATGAAAATGTCGAAGCAGATGCCTTAGCCAATCTCGCATCTGCGGCAGACGTGGCAAGCAACGAAAATGCTTCTGTAATTCATTTGTTTCATTCGGTACTTGATCCAGACAAAAATGACGTAAATTTCAATAACTTAACTTGGGATTGGAGAAACGAGATTGTCGCTTTTTTGCAGTATGGTACCGTCCCTGAAGACAAGAAAAAAGCTCGCGCGCTTCGAAAAAAGGCTGCTCGATATTGTTTAATGCAAGGTAATCTTTATCAAAAAATGTTCGGTGGCCCCTTAGCAAGGTGCCTCGGGCCCTCTCAAATAGAATATGTAATGAGAGAAATACACGAGGGGCATTGTGGAAATCACGTAGGGGGAAGATCGCTGGTAAGAACCATGATTAGAGCAGGATATTATTGTCCTAAAATGGAAGAGGAAGCGGCGAACGTCGTGACTAAATGTGATAAGTGCCAAAGATATGGTAACAACATGCATAGACCTACGGAGCTGTTACATCCGGTCATTACACCGTGGCCTTTTATGAAATGGGGAATGGATATCGTGGGTCCATTACCGCAAGCAAAAGGATAGGTAAAATTCCTACTTGTACTCACTGACTACTTTACTAAATGGGTAGAAGCAGGAGCATTTAAATAGGTACGGGAAAAAGAAGTGAAAGATTTCATCTGGCGAAATGTCATCTGTCGATTTGGTGTACCAAAGGAAATCCTGTGTGATAATGGCCCGCAATTTATAGGCGCTCAAATCACTGAATTTCTAGAAAGTTGGCAGATCAAAAGAATTACGTCCACACCTTATCATCCGGTGGGTAATGGACAAGCTGAATCAACAAATAAAGTCATTGTCAACAATTTGAAAAAACGATTAGAGGAATCTAAAGGCAATTGGTCAGAATTGCTACCTGGTGTTTTATGGTGCGTATCGTACTACAACAAAAACGAGCACAGGAGAAATACCATTCTCATTGGTGTATGGAGCTGAAGCTTTAATTCCGGTTGAGATAGGGGAACCAAGCACGAGGTATATGCAGACATCAGAAGAATCTAATGAAGAAGAAATGCGCATAAACCTTGACTTACTTGAAGGAAGAAGAGAAGCTGCATTAATAAGAATGGCAGCACAAAAACAAGTCATGGAACGATATTATAATCGAAAGGCACGGCTAAGATACTTCAAGATTGGTGACTTCGTACTCAAGAAAGTTTTTCAATCTACAAAGGCAGCTAATACAGGGAAGTTAAGTCCCACTTGGGAAGGACCTTACAAGATTCATGGTATTGCGGGGAAAGGAGCATACGAACTAGAAACGATAGATGACAAGATATTACCCTCACACTAGAATACTCTTCACTTAAAGAGAGATTATTTCTAAGGAGTACCCCCGGGCAGGTAACCTCATTTTGAAATTTTGTTTTTGAATTATTAAAATTTTACTAACGATTTTAGATGATAGGAAAAAAGCTAACCCATACTAAATGATGAGTCACGACCTGCAAGGCACGTGGAATTAATTAAAATTCTCGGTCTAGGGTTACAATTATTCTGATAGAAATTGATACGGGTTAAGCAGTCTTCATCTATAATCGCACCTCCGAGTCCCTTATGTTTTTCCTTTTACAGGAAAAGGACCAAAATGAGAGGAACAATCAAGTGCTCGAGGCTTCATACTTCAATGCTCAAACACTTGGGGACTATATAATATACATAGACATGTGTATAAAGAAGGCAAAGAAGAAGATTGAGAAATAATCAAAGATCAAGCCTAAAAAGTTCACTCATTGAATGAGTCAAGTGCAGAGTAGAGTTACGAGTCACCGGCTAAGGCCAAAGAAAAACCTTATCATAGTTAGGGTAAAGGCAATGTACTGAAACGTGTTATAAATAAAAACCTTGTGTTCATTTTCTTTTTTGAAATCTGTTATAAGGAAAACAGTTACGAGAATGTTATAGAAGTAATTCAAATACATGTAAAGTATTATCCAAAAGTAGACAAAGTTCAAATAAAAACTTGTCAAAGTTATTTCAAGAAACATGTGTATTCCTATTTCTTTTATCGTATACTAACACCATTATGAAGTTGAGACGTCTTCTTCATTAAATGTCAAATATAAAAGGGCTCTCTTTTATAATTCATGATTGATTTAAAATATTCATGAGAAAAAGAAAGCATTTTACAAAATAAAAATGCAAGTATTCAGTAAGTCCTTAAAAATAAAGGCAAGAATAAACAAAGCAGAAGTTTAAACAGCAACGAAAACTTCTTAATATTAAAAAAAAGCTTTAGACTAAGTATAAACTTAGTCATAAACCAAAAAGTTATTTACAAAAGTGCCCCATAAAATGTCTAGGGACTTAACATTTTTAACAAACCCTTAAAAAGACCAAGGTTACAACCATATACTACCAAAAAGAAGAAGAAAAACAAAGAAATTCAAACAACATAAACTTTTCGTTGAGAAGTCGAAGGAACTGAAGCAGGGACATCAACAGCAGCAGGCTCAACTTAACTTGAAGGAGTGGGGATACCCGTATCATCTTCAACATTTTTAGAAGCTTCAGCCACGGGAGGAGAAAAATCTTGGTTCTGCTGAGTCTTCTCAATAGTCTCTTTAATCTTGGCTAACTCAGATTCCAAGTTAAAATTCTCCTGGCTAACTTCAACAAGGGTATCATGGCGAGAATTTAAAAATGCCCAACTCACTTCAATGGCAGTTTTATCTTCAAGGATCTCGTAGTCTCTTTCCCAGTCAGCAATTTCATTTCTTAAGTTTTCATTTTCAGCCAAGGCAGATTCATAAGAAGCTTGAAGAGAAGCGCGAGAATTTTCTAAAGAACAAACCTTATCAGAAGATACCCGAAGGTCTTCTTGAGTTTGAGTCAAATTTTGTACGAGTTCACCAGCATATGCTTCTTTTTCATCCAAGAGAGCCCTCAACTCGTTAATTTCTTCACTTGCCTTAGACAACTGCTCGGAAAAAAAGGTTTCCAGATGAGCCTTTTCCTTACCTGCTTGGTTTGAAGAAGCCTTTTCAACTGCCAACTCTGAAGTCAAAGCCCGTACCTGCTGCTCTAAGGTACTTTTACTTTCCTCTAATGTGTCCACGTCGATCTGAAGACTTTCACATTGTTCCCTCCGATTATCAGCCTCCACTTGGTAATCACGTGCTAACTGCTCTGAGAGGGTAACCCATTTCATCATCTCCGTGCCAATTAAATTGACCTAAAAAAAAGAAGGGAAAAATAAGAACTTTGAAAATAGAAAAAGAGTTAAAGTAAAGCTTGAAAAAGGGATACCTTTAAAGAAGCATGCACTATATCGTTCATCAAGGTCAAAGAACTGTGGCTATCAAGCTTAGCTCTTTCAACTGGACCAATCAAAGGCTTAATTTAGCCACACGTCTGCTTGACCTGATTTCCATAAAAGGTTACCCTCAGCAGGAACTTCAATGGTGACTTGCCTCATAGCAGCACCCCCACTTGAGGAACCTACCTTAGTATGATGAACAGCTGGAGGGGGAATTGTTGAAGGAGGAACAGTAGAAGCAATAAAAACAGCTTGGGGAGAAACAGAAACAGCCACGATCGGCAAAGAAGGAGTCATAGGAATGGAAGTATAAAAAGAATCCAGGGGAGCTTCATCAGAAACCGGACCTAAACTTTCAATACCGAACCCGCGGTTAAAAAGTTGCTCAACAGAATCATGAGCAACAGCGGGAACATCATCAATATCATCATCAGGGATCACCACCGGAACTTCAACAGACTCGGTAAGAGGAATAGAACGGCAGGGGGATGCTTCATCATCAGAAATGATACGTCTACGAGCTCGTGGCCTTGTTACCAAGGAACCCCCATCTTCCTTTTCTTCGGAATCTTGGTCATCAACGGCTTTTATTTTTTATGAAGAGCCCAAAATTATTTCTTGGGCCCTTTCCAAGGAAATACGAGAAGCCACGACCGCCTCAGCACCGATCCCTCGAACTGCAAATCCTAATAGAAAGAAGGATTAAAATAAGTTCAGGAAAAAGCAATATATAAAGTATATAAAAACTCTTACCATGAGTTTTCACTTTCCAACCAAATCGTTGGGAAATAATCTTCCAAGATCTACCCTCCATTGGGGCAGTATTCAACAGTTTTCCTACCCAACCACGAAAATTGGGGATATCGTCCACAACTCCCATGGTTGCTGGAAAAGAAAAGGAAAATTAGAATAGTAATCATTAAAATTGAAGAAAAAAGGTACGAGAAAGTTACTCACGTGCAAAATTCCACTTCTCGAGGAAGGGAACATTTCCATCGCCCACCAAACCAACAGTGGGGGCGGCAACAAACCTGGCGTACCAGCCACGGTCTCTATCATCCTCTAGACTAACCAAAACTCTTTTTCTCCTTGCTACTAGAGTAAAAACACCGTTGCAAAAGAGTCTAGGGGAGGAAAGATGAATTGGATGGGAAAAAGTAAAAGGCACACCAGCTATTGGTCAAATGCCTCAAACAGGCAACAACCCTCCACACTATAGGGCCAATCTGACCTAAACAGACATTGAAAAAATGACAGAATTCTAAGATGACAGGATTAATAGCAGGTTTGAATCCTAAGGTGAAAGGATATGTATAAATAAAGGAAAATCCCATTAAATAGGAGGTGATTCTTTGATTCACATTAGGAATTATGATGGGGAAGTCATGACTCCAATGGCAGTCTTTACGAACTAAAGTAATCAGGCCTTCAGTGATTTGAGTTGGGTATATATCGGCACGATCTAAAGAGCATACTTGATTTCTAAGGGACTCTCTATCATTATAGAAAGATAGTTCCGCAGGAACTATTTCATCCACCGAAGGCTCACGAAGAGGTTCAGAAGGTTACTTACCCCTAGAAGAAGATCTTTGAGAAAGAGAACCTCTGGTCCTAGAAGAGGGACTGGAACTAGATGAAGGAAGAGAAGAACCACGTACGGAAGACGACCCTAAATTTTGAAGTCTACTTCCTCTCCTGCTCTTGCTAGGGGAAAGAGGAAGGTTATCAACTATGGGGACTCTTCTAGGATTAGGGTTTGATGACGCCAAGACAGTACGAGGAAGGTAAAGAACAAGAATTGAATATTCTAAAAGTTTTACGAGAAAGATGGAAACAAGAATTGAATACTCTGAAAGCTTTATGTGGTAAAGACAAAGGCGAAAAACTATATTTATACTAGGAAGCAACCGTCAAAGGAAAAGGTGCAATGATGGAAAGGTCATAATGAGAACTGTCGCTTCGTGATTAGTGAAGCCGTAAAAAAGCCTTAAAAAGCGTTGCAAAGTCGCAGAACCAATAAAAGGACGCCACGTGTAATGAGCATTAAATGAAAGTGACAATTGAAGCGTTGATTCTATCATAGCATTAATGGAGGTAAATATTCCCGCTTTAATGAAATCCACTTCCCAAATATTTAATTGATGAATAAATGGCAAGTGGGGGGACTATCTGTATTGGGTAAAACTGAGTTTATACATATCGAAGTGATTGAAAGATGACATGCCATGACACGTAGGCAGGTCAAAGAATGATGATAAGCAAAGAGGCACGAGTTGCAACAGATACGAGCGGAAGCACAAGAAGAGGCACGAGCAAATATTCAAAAGAATCGACGGCCGTACCTATTTAAGTCTAAAAGCTGAGGAAAATGAACCTGACAGCACAGGAGAGCCCAGATACAGTATTTAATAAGCATTAAATATTAAAAGCGTTAGAGAATCTGTATTAAATTACAATGATTATGTAACGTAGCATTTAATGCCTTTAATCGTCCATAATGACCTTATTATGACAAAGGCAAACGTATAACTTAAAAATAGCTATAAAAGGGAGAAGACCGATCATTTGTAAGGACACGAAATATCAACTGAATACACTGATTTACTTTGTTTTCTGCTATCTATTTTATTGTTATCAAAGCCAATTTCTTTTATTCATTTTCGATTATCAGTAACCCGAGTTCTTCTAAAAATAAAGCTTTGATCGAAATTCCATTTTTGGTTAAACAGCATTGCTTAAGCTTTGTTCCATCCTCGTTATTCTTTTCATGGCAATGACAGGTTAGTATAATTTCTACTTATTCTAAATTCTAATTCTACGTTATTATGCTTGCAAACATATGTTATAATTATGATGCTGAATTATTTCAATCAATATGTGTCACGACCCCAAACCCAGACCCGGTCGTGATGGCGCCTCTCGCGGAGACAAGGCCGACCAACTAAACCCAATTCGTCTTTTCAAAAATAGTTAAACAAAAATAAACAGCTTACATATGACTTAATAGCATTAATTAGCGGAAATACAACCCAACACAACGCTAATCGGGGTGTCACAAGTCACGAGCATCTATCAGATTGTGAATCCACTACAAGGTCTAAAATATACAAAACCGGAATAATGAACAAAAGAGAGAAACATGGTGCTGCAAACGCTGGCAGTCACCTCCTTAACTCATATAACTCTGCCTCTGATCGGCCAACACCCGCTACCGAGTGAATAGATACCTGCATCTGCACACGAGGTGCAGGGAGTAAAGTGAGTACTCCAACTCAGTGAGTAATAAAGGTAAATAATAACTAAGCAGTAAGAAATCACGTAAAGCAAACCATCATGCTGTATAGAAGCAGGGTACAATCCTTGAGAAAAACAGTGAAGCTGTGAAAGCTTTGGAAATATCTTGGCTCAGTTTAAATCTCTTTTGAAAATGATCTTTTCAACAGTTACGAAATGACTTCAAAACAGTTATTGCCGATAAGCACAGAAAATCCGCCCCTCGGGCACAAATACCATAGTATAACATATAAAAGGCAAGTAAATATGCAAGATGAGCACATAAAAGTTTGCCCCTCGGGCAATATCTCAAAACAGTACCAGCCCCTCGGGCTCAATATCAATCGCTCAGAACAGTATCAGCCCATCAGGCTCAGTATCAGTCACTCAGAACAGTATCAGCCCCTCGGGCTCAGTATCATATCACATGGGTACCCGCACTCACTGTGGGTGTGCATACTCCGGAGGGGCCCCTTACGGCCCAAGCGTTATATCAACATAAGGCCTAAAAGCCTTCTCACATCACACTCGAGGCCTGAAAGCCTCCTCACATATCACTGAGGCCTGAAAGCCTCCTCACAATACACTCGAGGCCTGAAAGCCTCCTCACAATACACTCTGTCACACCTCCCTTTTCCCGAGGAGAATAGGGAATTTTTCTAATTTAAGTGACATTAATCGAAATGGGATTATTTATTTATTTCAGAGTCGCCACTTGGAATAAATTATGGTGTCCCAAGTCACCGGTTTATTTTAAATCCCAAATCGAGGAAGTTTTATTTTTTAAAGAGTCTGCGAACCAGAAATTCTAGGTAAGGAATTCTGTTAACCCGGGAGAAGGTGTTAGGCATTCCCGGGTTCCGTAGTTCTAGCACGGTCGCTTAGTGATTATTACTTGGCTTAAATTGTTTAACTACTCATTTTTAGGACCTATGTGCATTTATCTTTTTACCGCTTTTAAATCACTTGAATTATTCGTAATGAAAGAATTGAGTTACGCGTACGTATACTCATTTCCTTTGGCGCGCCAAAAATTATGTCACGCGTACGTGTTCACAATTAATCACGCTTTATTGATATTAAGAAAGTTAGGCCGAAGTTGCGCGAACGCATACCTCGGTTTTAATGTTGGAAATCATAATTATTTTACGCGAACGTATACATAATCACGATAATTTGATTAATTAAGAGCTCGCCTGAACAAGCTGTTACCTCTAACCTAATCAAACTGATCCTCTACTGGCCCATACCTCTAAACTTATATTGATGTTATAAATTAGGAATAGTAGCGGTGGAGTTCTATGATATTTTGAGAGTAAATATTGGCAATAATACTTGAATACTAATAGAAACAAATGACATGATAAATAAAAAATCAAATTAATTATAGGATAATCAATCATGTAACTCATTGTCTCCCATTTGGTATAAAATATATACATCAATATTAATTTAAACCCTAAGATAATAAAATATCACTAGAAAATTGTCTTACCCTCCTTCTGAGTCCCTTCTTCGGTGTTGAAAAGGCCAATAATATTATTCCCGGTTTTGTATATATTTAGTAGTATTATATTATTTCTCTAGCCAAGCCATTCAACCCCATTGCATGTATATTTTTTTTATACATTATAATGTGCACAGAAATAAACTTTTTATTATAATAGCCAAATAAAAATAAGATTTTGTTCACTTGCTAAGTAGCCAAAACAGAATTCCATAACCAAAACTTTTATATTTTTCCTTTAGCCATTATGCACATTAAACTAAAGACAGTGAAAACCATTTCTCGACTACCATGGAACAAATAGGTAAAACAAGAAAAACTTCTCATAATGCAATCAAATACAGTGATAATAACCAAGAAACGTCACACTATACCAGTTTCAAACACTTCTTTGTAATCACCAATACACACGCTGGAACTCGCCGGAAAAGATCTCGAGCAGGACCTCTTGAAACTCTCGCGAAACGGGGAACGAGGTTGGGACTCTGGCTGAGGAGCACGTTTTTGGACTGCTTTTGCTGGGTTTATGGTGAAAGAGAGCTCGCCGGAAGTGGTGAAATTCCGACGAGGCAGCAAGCTAACAAATCTGCTCTTGTATCTTGTGTGTCCTCCTTAGCTCTAAAGTGATTTTCGTTCTTTTCTTTGTGAATCGTCCCCCTTCTATGAGTTCCCTTCCCCTATATTTATAAAGAGCAATAGAGTAGTTATCTAGTCTTGTGCAAAAGAGTTATAAGTGGGGATGTGGGATTGTGAGTGGAGGAAAGTGGGGAGGTAGAGACGTGAGGAGTGTGGATGTGGGATAGATATGTGGGGTAGTACGTGGGTAATGGGATAGGGGAGTTAAGCAAAAGAAAAATGGGGCTAAAAATAAATTAAAAGCTATTAGTCTACTTATTAAGTTCTTAATTAAACAAAAATATTTTTTTTTTTTTCTTATATTTAAATATAGGAACAAAATATAAACTCTAAAGAATATGCAATTTTTTTTAGCTTTTTAATCTTTCTCAAATAAAAACAATTTAAAAAAATGAGATAAAAATTTAAAGTATCAATATTAGACACCTTAAAGAAATATTTATAGTAAAATAGAATAGAATTTGGGTGTGGTCAAAAATTAGGTGTTCACAGCATGCCCCTCTTTGCTTGGAAACATGAAGAGTTTTCAGGCAAAGAAAATGAACAAGGTGACTCATTTTTGACCTCACCATTATTTAAAAAGGAGAAGAAGATAAAAGAAAAAGATGCGACCGAGCCTTGGTTTTAGGCAGCCTACATATCCCGGGTTATAAGGGAATCAGGTCACTGTAGTTCAAGTGAAAGAGTGATGGAGTATGCTTAGATGGAGAGTCGAGTAAAGTTTCGTCGAGGTCCGTCGAGGTTCCGATCTACGGTTCCTACTATTACATCAAAATGAAAAGAAAATTACATACTCTTGAAATCTAAGAGTTACAAAATTCCTATCTAAATGCCATCTGGAGTCTTGTCTTGATTCTTGACTTGCTTCCTTCATTGACTTTAGACTGAAACTTGATGCTCTCGATATAAAATACTATGAAATACTCTCACAGGCTTGTTCCTTGATCCGATGATAAGAAGATGGATCTTGACCATATGTCTCTGCATGCATTACGTCAAAGCTGGTTGAACTGAAATCTTATTTTTGCACATCCAATCTGTGCTTTGCAGAAAAACCTACAAGCCATCACAAACAAAAACAAAACGAACAAAAATTTTCTGCCCCAGTTTGCACTAGGAAATTTTTGTGAGTTATTGAAAACACATTAAACTATCTTTGCTATTGCAGAATAAAGAAATAAAAAAACATGCATTTTTTAAATAATAGGGGATGGCGTACCCTGTGTTAACAAAGAGGAAGGCAACCAGGGGATGTAGTACCCTGTGTTGACGATAAAATAAGGCTCGTGGCACTCTAAGATTCTACTAGGGGATGTCGTACCCTATGTAGGTAGAAAGTAATGCGACCAAGGGATGTAGTACCATGTGTCGGCAATAAGATGAGGCTCGTGGTAATCTGAGATGCTACTAGGGAATGGCGTACCCTATGTTTGCAACAAGAAGTGCAACCAGGGGATGTAGTACCCTGTGTTGGCAATAAGATGAGGCTCGTGGCACTCT
>NW_017675629.1:47692-52196 GCF_001879085.1 Nicotiana attenuata
TTTGCCTTTGTGGGTATTTTACTTTTGACTTCTTTCAAAGTTTTTCATTTCAAAGCATCGGCCAATCATGGACAGTCGGGGTTGACTTGATGCATTTGTCGAGGCTGGGCGCCTTTTGAATATATCAGCTCGCTTCAAACGAGAACCCTACAAATCGGTCTTGCCATCTTTTCTTTTCCTTATTTTTGGAACAAAGTTAGATCGAAAGGGATTCAAAGAAAAAAACAAACAAACAATACAATAGAGAACGAGTTTAGAACAAGAGGTGTCCCTTTCAGGGAACAGAAATACGGACTTATATGGGAGTACATGCAGACTTCAATAAACATGACATGCCTTTTGTACTGGATGCCTGATCTGTATAAACCGTCCGATTCTCAAAAACTCATCACAAATTTTGACTTGAAACCGCGAAACCTTGCTCATGATTGTGTTAATGCCATGGTTGTGTGATCCTCTTTTCGATCAACAGTGCCCTTTGTGGGTTTTCACTTGCTGATCTCTCTCATTTCTCTTATCGCCATCGTCTTATAGTGCCCTTTGCGATTTTTCACTAATAAGACTCTCATTTTTATTTTCTCTACTCACCATCGCCCTACAGCGCCAATGAGCGTTTTCACCAATAGGACTCTCTCATTTTATTTCTCTTATTTGGTTGCATCTGATCCAAGTAACAGTATCCTCTAATTCTTGAACATTCTCGTTGATTGATCGGAAGGACTTGAAAGGGTTTTGGGTAAAAAGAATTTGGACTGAATTACAACTTTGGAACCTTTCAGGCAAAACCATTGCCGAAACATTATAATATCTGCCCCAGTTTCACTTTTTGGGGAATTTGGATTTTTATTTTGGTGTGACTGAACCTCAGAGAAAGGCTGCCTACGTATCCTTTCGGAATCAAGTCGAACGTAGTTCAGGAGAACTTTGTTTTTTGTGTTTTTTGTTTTTTTTTGTTTTCTTTTGCATTTTTTTTGTNGTTGTTGTTTTTTTTTTTCTTTCTTTTCTTTGTCATTTTTTAATAATAACTTCCAGATTCCAAAGAGGGTAATCAAAGAGAGAGAACCGGCTCAAAGGGTTTGCAAAAGGGTTGATGGTATTTGGGTAGTGAGAAAGAAAGCCTTCGTCATCCCAATCAAAGAATGTTAACACCGAGTAGTGAGTCTAACATAGTACCTTCTGACTGTATCTGATTTGACTGTTGTCTCGGGGACATTTCCTTCGATGTCTCCCAAATACAACGCTCCATTTGGCAATACTCTTGTTACAATGTATGGACCTTTGCATTTTGGAGCAAATTTTTCCTTAGCTTCTTCATGGTGCGGGAGAATATATCTTAGGACGAGTTGCCCCACTTCAAATTTCTTGGGCCGTACTTTCTTCTTGTAAGCATGGGCCATTCTTTGTTGTACAACTGTCCATGGTGGCCTCCGGCCAATCACTTTCCATCAATCAAAGACAATGTTTCAATCGGGTCTTGACTCAATTTTCACCTCGATCTCGGCTTCAAGAATGATCCGAAGGGAAGAAATTTAAACTTCTACTGGTATCACGGCTTCAGTGCCGTAAACCAATCAAGTAAGGGCAGCTTCATTTGAATTTGATTTAGGCTTACTGTTCCAATTCTCTGTTTATTTTCTTACACACCTTATCTTCAACACATTCTGCTTCTTGATTCATTATTTCGAAATCTGACAGCATTTTAGGATCTGGGCATGAAGTCCGCAAGCATGTCATGTTATTAAAATCTGGATTTATAGAACTGACAAGAGAATAAGAAAGGTGACAAGATTAAGAAATGAGACATTCATGGATGATGAAATATCGATTTCATTTATTTGAATATTTAAAAAAAAGATAGAAGGGTTTACATCAGAATATAAGACAGTAAAGTAAAAACATTCGGATGACACACTGAAATAACTCGAAAGGCAGAAAAGATAGCAAGACCGGCTACCGAGACTCCCATCTGATAGGGCTTTCAGGGTTGGTGCCCGTTTTTTGTTTCTCTTCTGCCGCGGCAATGGCTACTATGACTTTCAATACTGGATCAAATTCCCATCATCAAATCATTCCGAGCAGGCCATGTCCTATTGCTCAAATCTGGTAAAGTCAATCCCACATTTGCCTTCATTTTTTTATTTTTTACCGCCAACTTGCCTACTTGCCTTTTCTTGATCTTGGATCAACAACAATGGTGCTTGTTCCATTTGTTGAGAAGATGCTTTACTTCCGAGGATCTTGGATTGTTCGCGTGACTCGCCATTGCAAACCAACAAACCGACCACCTTTAATTAGCTTTTATTTCAAAACAAACAAACATGTTTGAATAAACACTCTCTCTTCTTCTATTTCTTTTTTTTTTTTACTTTTTTTTCTTCTTTTTTTTTTCAAAATGATTCGATCGAACCTGATGTGGGTTGCCTACGTATCATGTGGAGACATGAATCAGATCTTGCGTAGTTCGGGAAGATCAAGAATAAAATAAATAAATTAACTTTTTTTTTTTTACTTTTTAAATATATAAAAAAAAATCTAATCATAAAAGCTCCTAATAAGAAAAATATTTTTGACCTTTGAAATCTTTATCTCTTTTTTTATTAAAAATTTTCGAAAGAAAGACTTTTAAAAAGAAAGAAAAATATTTTTGGATTTCCATTTTTGGTAATTTTTGAAAGAAAGAAATATTTTTTGGATTTCGAGTTTTTTTTTTAAAAATTTTTGGGAGAAAGACTTCTAAAGAAGGTGGAAATATTTTTGGATTTTTGAATTTGACGTCTTAAAGAAAGACTTCTAAAGAAGGAATTAAAGAAGAATATTTTTTTGGATTTTTGAAAATTGAGGGCCGGAACCGATGAGGTTTGCCTACGTATCTCACATCCGATGAGAATCAGACCCGCGTAGTTCGTAAGTGTTTCAGGAATAGGATGACACTTTTTGAAAAATTCAGGCTTATTTTGATAATCTTTTTGGGGTGAATACCAAGATTTTTTTTTAAACAGGGTAAATTTTCTCTTCTATTTTCTCCCTTCTGGTTTTTCCTCAATTTTTATATATATATTTTTTTAAAAACCGGTCAACATGCACAAGCCGAATCAAACATAATGCATAAGTAGCACATAAGATGCATCAGGATGGTCTTGCAATTCTCGGGTACACCTGTCCTAGACGGACCCAACCCATGTGTTGAGTCCCCAAAGTCAAACGCACATGATGCAGACAAACGTTCCTACGAGGGATCCGGCATGAGGCTATGTTATTCTAGGTTTAAATCCTAGGGGGAGTGTTTTAGACCTGGCTTACCCAAGCGGACAGCTCGAGCCAAGGTGGGGGCAATGTACCGGGAGCACGAAAGTCTACCCGGCCTAGTTACTTGACCCAGCCTCGTTCTAATTGGTAAGACTTCTAACAGAAAAGTGGGCCACGCGCACGTGTACACCATAAATTCAGAAGACTCAGAAGGGAGGTGTAAGAAGACAATTTAATACAATTCAAATAATATCAAAGCGGTAAATAAGAGGCAATTAGCACATTAGGCCCAAAAATACAGTAATAACATCAAATTAATAAAGCCAAGTATAGATCACATTACAAGCTCGAATTCTAAACCCTGAACATCAGTTTTGGGTTATATTCCCCAGCAGAGTCGCCAGAGCTGTCACACCTCCTTTTTCCCGTAGGGAGATAGGAAAGAAAGGAGTTTTTCCAATTTAAGCGACATTAATCGAAATGGGATTATTTATTTATTTCAGAGTCGCCACTTGGGATAATTTATGGTGTCCCAAGTCACCGATTTATTTTAAATCCCAAATCGAGAAAATTTAACTCTGTTTAAAGTCCGCGAAACCAGAAGACTGGGTAAGGAATTCTGTTAACCCGAGAGAAGGTGTTAGGCACTTCCGAGTTCCGTGGTTCTAGCACGGTCGCTTTAATAATTATACTTGGCTTAATTAATTCTGGATATTTTATGTTCTAGAGAAATTTATGCATTTTTGCCTCAAACCGCTTTTAATTGCTTGATTATTTGAAATTATAGAATTATCTTGAAAAGAATCACGCGTACGTGTATTCATTTTGCTTAGTGTGTCAGGAATCATGTCACGCATACGTGTACACAATTAATAACACTTTATTATTTTTAAGATTGTTTTGTCGAAGTTGCGCAAACGCATACTTTGCCTTTAATTTGGGAAATCATAACTATGTCACGCGAACATGTACATAATCACCTTAATTTATTTATAATCGCGTCTAAAGCAAACTACGAATAATTTTTTGTTTTTACTTTGAGATTATTGTGATGCTATAATTTAGTGATATAAGGTTATAAAAAAAAATGAAATCCTTTTGCTAAATTACTTATCAGGTCGATTATACCACTAAGTTATAAAACAAAAATAAATTGTGACTTGTCCTAGTGGATTTGGCAATTAAACGAGAATGAAGACAATATAAAAAAAAGCAACAAAATATTCTATTCCAACTCCCATCTCAGTCATATTCAAAC
>NW_017675629.1:54984-63084 GCF_001879085.1 Nicotiana attenuata
TTGGCGAATCCGGTTGGTAGGTGAGATTTTTATCCGAGGGCGGAATGGAATTCCGAGAGTTGCTTGAGCTTCGTTAGGTGATTTCGGACGTGTGTGCAAAATTTCAGATCATTCGGAGGTGTTTTAGTTAGGTTTTTTATCGAATGCGAGTTTTGGAAGATTTGGATGAACTTAGGCTTCCAAACTATCCGCAACTAAGGACTCACGGTCATGCTAGACACCAATGTATAGATACTCGTCACCATGCCTATACATCATACTCGATCAATTAGCAAGTAGCAAATAAGACTCAACTTCTATTCCCTCAAACTAGGGTTAAACCAAACACTTACCTCAACTTCCACGGCCAAATCAATCCACAACAACCGCTTTCCCTCTCGAATTCGGCTCCAACTCAATCAAATCTATACAATAATGACTTCATAATATCAATATGTGCTAAACAAATCAAACCCAATATCTAATTATAGATTTCCAAGCTTTCTTTCAAAAAATTCCAAAATCGCCCCCGGGCCCTCTTGGTCAAAACACAAGGTTCGGACCAAAATCAAATCCCCCATCCACCCACGAGCCCGAATATATAATTTGTTTCTCAAATTCGACCCCAAAACGAGGTCTAAATCAAGAAAAAGTAAAAAGCCCTAACTCTACCCANATAACTGGACTAAAATTCGCCTTCGCGTTCGACGGAATGGAGCCGCGTTCGCGAAGGTTGACTCTACTGACCATCGTCTTCGCGATATGGAAGAACGCGAACGCGAAGAGAAAAGGCTGGGGGTCCAGGATTTAGGTCTACGCGAACGCATGGACACGTACGCGAACGCGGTGAAGGAAGTTTCAAGGCTACGCGTTCGCGAGTGATGGTATGCGAACGCGAAGGAGGATGAAGCTGAAGCTTCGCGAACGCGTGGGATTTATCGCGAACGCGAAGAAGAAAATGAGTTCTGCAACAGCTGAAGCAAACTTGCACTTTTCCTAAGTCAAAAACCATCCCGAAACACTCCCGAGCCCTCGGGGCTCCTAACCAGACACATACACTAACTCAACGACATCCTACGAACTAAATCGTGCGATCAAATCGCCAAAATAACATCAAAAACAACGAATCAAACCTCAAAATCAATAGTTTTTCTTCAAGCTTCATAAACTTTCAAATTTAGAACTTATAGTCCGAAACACGTCAAACGACGTCCGATTTCAACCAAACTTTACAGAAAGCGCTTAAACCATATATAAGACTTGTACCGGGTGCCGGAACCAAAATACGGGCCCGATACCATAGTCTTTTAATCAAATTTTATTTCCAATTTCCTTAATTATTTCCAGAAAACAATTTCACCCAAAAATTCATTTCTCGGGCTTGGGACCTCGGAATCCGATTCCGGGCATACGCCCAAGTCCCATATTTTTCTACGGACCCTCCGGTACTGTCAAATCACGGGTCTGGGTCCGTCTGCCTAAAATGTTGACCGAAGTCAAATTTAATCAATTAAAAATCAAAATTTAGCATTTTCCTCACAGAATTCATATTTAAGCTTTCCGGCAACGCGCCCGGACTGCGCACGCTAATCGAGGCAACCCTAAATGAGGTTTTCAAGGCCTCGAAAGCACGGAATGAGTAAGAAAACAGGTGATGACCCTTTGGGTCGTCACATTCTCCACCTCTAAAACAACCATTCTTCCTCGAACGGACAAAAGAAAGAAGTACCTGAGTTGGGGAAAAGATGAGGGTATCGGCTCCGCATATCAGACTCGGACTCCTAGGTCGATGCCTCAGGTGGCTGACCTCTCCACTGGACACGAACAGAAGGAAAACTCTTAGATCTCAACCGCCGAACCTGCCGGTCCAGAATAGCTACCGGCTCCTCCTCATAAGACAAATCCTTGTCCAACTGGACAGTGCTGAAATCTAACACGTGGGCTGGATCGCCGTGATACCTCCGAAGCATGGATACATGAAAAACTGGATGCACGGCTGATAAGTTAGGCGGCAATGCAAGTCTATAAGCCACCTCTCCCACTCGATCAAGAATCTCAAATGGACCAATGAATCTAGGGCTAAGCTTGCCCTTCTTCCCAAACCTCATCACGCCCTTCATAGGCGACACTCGGAGCAATACCTGCTTACCAACCATGAAAGCTACATCTCGAACCTTATGATCTGCATAGCTCTTTTGCCTAGACTGAGCTGAACGAAGCCTATCCTGAATGATCTTGACCTTGTCCAAGGCCTCTTGAACCAAATCCGTACCTATCAACCGAGCCTCTCCCGGCTCGAACCATCCAATCGGAGACCGACACTGCCTACCATATAAAGCCTCATAAGGAGCCATCTGGATGCTCGACTGGTAGCTGTTGTTGTAGGCAAACTCCGCTAAAGGCAAGAACTGATCCCACGAACCTCCAAAGTCATTAACACAAGCCCAGAGCATATCCTCCAAAATCTGAATAGTCCGCTCGGACTGCCCGTCCGTCTGGGGATGGAATGTTGTGCTCAACTCAACCCATGTGCCCAACTCTCGCTGAACTACTCTCCAGAAGCGCGAGGTAAACTGCGTACCCCGGTCCGAAATGATAGATGCCGGCACACCATGAAGGCGAACAATCTCCCGGATATAAATCTCAGCTAACCTCTCGGATGAATAGGAGACTGCCACAGGAATGAAATGCGCTGACATGGTCAGCCTATCAACAATGACCCAAACTGAATCGAACTTCTTCCGGGTCAACGGAAGTCCAGTAACAAAGTCCATAGTGATCCTCTCCCACTTCCACTCGGGAAGCTCAATCCTCTGAAATAAACCACCAGGCCTCTGATGCTCATACTTAACCTGCTGACAATTCAAACACCGCGCCAAATATGCCACAATATCCTTCTTCATTATACGCCACCAATAATGCTGTCGCAAATCCTGATACAT
This sequence comes from Nicotiana attenuata, assembly GCF_001879085.1. Classification (NCBI taxonomy): domain Eukaryota; kingdom Viridiplantae; phylum Streptophyta; class Magnoliopsida; order Solanales; family Solanaceae; genus Nicotiana; species Nicotiana attenuata. Next base: position 57,906 of record NW_017675629.1, read on the forward strand.
CTTCGCGGCGCCCGGATGAATAGAGTACCGGGAACTATGGGCCTTCTCCAATATCAAGTCTCGAAATCCATCCACATTAGGCACACATACTCGTCCCTGCAATCTCAAAACTCCATCATCATCTAAGGTAACCTGCTGGGCACCTCCACGCTGGACACACAAATGGAGATCCTCAAACTGTCGATCATGGATACGCTCTAATAATGAAGAACGGGCGATCGTGCAAGCCAACACACGACTGGGCTCAAAAACATCCACTCTCACGAACTGATTGGCTAAAGCCTAAACATCCAAAGCAAGCGGCCTCTGACTGACCGGAATATAAGCAAGACTGCCCATACTGGCTGACTTCCTACTCAAAGCATCGGCCACCACATTGGCTTTCCCAGGATGATATAAAATGGTGACATCATAATCCTTCAACTACTCCAACCATCTCCTCTTCCTCAAATTCAACTCCTTTTGCTTGAACAAGTACTGACTACTCTTGTGATCAGTGAACACCTCACACGCCACGCCATACAAATAATGCCTCCAAATCTTCAATCTGTGAACTATGGCAGCCAACTCCAAATCATGCACTGGATAGTTCTTCTCATGAATCTTCAACTGCCTCGAAGCATAGGCAATGACCTTGCCATCCTGCATCAACACTGCACCAAGCCCAACACGGGAAGCATCACAATAGACTGTATAAGGCCCTGATCCTGTGGGCAAAACCAACACCGGTGCCGTAGTCAGAGCTGTCTTGAGCTTCTGAAAGCTCGCCTCACACTCATTCGACCATCTGAACCGGGCACCCTTCTGGGTCAATCTGGTCATCGGGGCTGCAATAGATGAAAATCCCTCCACGAACCATCGTAGTAGCCTGCCAACCCCAAGAAACTCCGAATCTCTATAGCTGATGTTGGTCTAGTCCAGTTCTTGACTGCCTCTATCTTCTTTGGGTCTACTTGAATACCCTCAGCTGATACAACGTGACCCAGAAATGCAACTAAACTCAGCCAGAACTCACACTTGGAGAACTTGGCATATAACTGACTATCCCTCAGAGTTTGAAGAACCACTCTAAGGTGGTACTCGTGCTCCTCCTGGCTGCGGGAGTACACCAAAATATCATCAATAAAGACTATCACGAACATGTCCAAATATGGCCTGAACACTCGGTTCATCAACTCCATAAATGCTGCTGGGGCATTAGTCAACCCAAATGACATGACCAAAAACTCATAATGCCCATACCGAGTACGAAAATCTATCTTAGGGACATCGGATGCCCTAATCCGCAACTGATGGTAGCCAGATCGCAAGTCAATCTTGGAGAATGCCCTGGCACCCTGAAGCTGGTCGAACAAATCATCAATCCTCGGCAGTGGATACTTATTCTTAATCGTTACCTTGTTCAATTGCCGGCAATCTATGCACATCCTCATCGATCCGTCATTCTTCTTGACAAATAACACTGGCGCGCCCCAAGGCGAAACAGTGGGTCTAATGAAACCCTTGTCTAGCAAGTCCTGCAACTGGTCCTTTAACTCCTTCAGCTCCGGCGGGGCCATACGATATGGCGGGATAGAAATAGGCTGGGTGCCCGGAGCCAAATCAATACAGAAATCAATGTCCCTGTCGGGTGGCATGCCTGGCAGGTCTGAAGGGAAAACATCTGGAAACTCCCAGAGAATAGGCACAGAATCTATAGGAGGAACCTCAGCACTGGAATCACGGACATAGGCCAAATAGGCCAGACACCCCTTCTCGACCATACGTCGAGCCTTCACGTACGAAATGACAATGCGGGTAGAATAACCTGGAGTACCTCTCCACTCTAAACGAGGCATACCTGGCAACGCTAAGGTCACAGTCTTGGCATGGCAGTCCAAGATAGCGTGATAGGGTGATAGCCAATCCATACCCAATCTGATATCGAAGTCAACCATATCTAAGAGCAACAAGTCTACACGGGTCTCAAGGCCCCCAATCACCACAACACACGAACGATGGACTCGGTCGACCACGATAGAATCACCCACCGGTGTAGACACATATACAGGAATACCCAAAGCATCGCTAGGCATGGCCAAGAATGGTACGAAATAAGATGAAACATATGAATACGTAGACCCTGGGTCAAATAGTATCGAAGCATCTCGATCACAAACTAGAACCGTACGTGTGATGACTGCATCTGAAGCCTCAGCCTCGGGCCTGGCCTGAAGAGCATAACAACGGGGCTAGGCCCCACAACCCTGAACCGCATCCCTAGGTCGATCTGCTGCTAGCTGACCTCCACCCTTGGCGGTCAGAGCTCCACCTCTATGACCTCTACCTCCACCTCTGGCACTTCTACCCCCACCTCTAGCTGGCTGCGGAGCATTTGGTGCCTGAATCATAGGACGGGGACCCTGCTGCTGCGACTGAGTAACCCTCAATCTAGGGCAAGCCCTCCTGATGTGACCATACTCACCACACTCATAACATCCCTCCGAACGTTGTGGCTGAGGAAACTGTGGCTGGCCCTGGCGACCTGAATGACCTCCACAGAAACTCTAAAGTGGCAGTGCGCTGATAGGAGCTGGCAGTACACTGAATGACTGCTGATCAGAATAGTGTGCCTGAGAACCACGGCCACCTGATGTACCGTGAGAAACCTCCAGACGAGGTACCACTGAATCTGCCGGAATGACGGGCTCTCTTGTCTCCCCCATGACCACCTCCCCGTGACAGAACCATCTCAACTCTGCGGGCCACATTGGACGCCTCCTGAAAGCTGATCTCACTACCAATCTCCCTAGCCATCTGGAGACGAATCGGCTGAATCAAGCCATCAATAAATCTCCTTACCCTCTCCCTCTCATTGGGAAGTATGACAAGAGCATGGCGAGCTAGATTAATAAACCTAGTCTCATACTGAGTGACCGTCATAGAACCCTGCTGGAGGCGCTCAAACTGCCTCCGATAAGCATCCCTTTGAGTAACGGGGAGAAACTTCTCCAGAAACAACTCTGAAAAACTGATCCCAAGTCAAAGACGGCGACCCTGCTGGTCTGGCTAAACAAAAATCCCTCCACCAAGTCTTGGCGGATCCAGATAGGCAAAATGCAGCAAAATCAACTCCATTGGACTCAACAATGCCCATGTTCCGAAGAACCTCGTGGCACCTATATAAAAAATCCTGGGGGTCCTCAGAGGAAGCACCACTGAATGTAGTAGTGAAGAGCTTGGTGAACCTATCCAGCCTCCACAAAGAATCTGCGGACATAGCCGCTCCATCGCCGGTCTGAGTAACTACCCCCGGCTGAACTGCCATAGCTGGCTGAACCACTAGAACCTGACCCTGGGGAGCTACCTGCTCCGGAGTACGTGTAGCAGGAGTCTGGGCTCCTCCTCCATCCTGAGAGGTGGCTGGTGCTACAGGAAGAAATCCTGCTCGGGTGACACTCTCCATGAGGCCTACCAATTGAACTAGAGCGTCCTAAAGAACTGGGGTAGCAATAAACCCCTCTGGGACCTGAGTTGGGCCCACCGAAACTGCTGCGGCTGGGGCCGGAACCTCCTCCTCAAAGTCAACCTGAGGCTCCGCCGCTGGTGCTGCTGCTCGGGGCTGAGCTCTGCCCCTACCTCGGCGTCTAGCACGGCCTCGTCCCCTGTCCCTAGCGGGGGCTGCCTAGGGCTCGGACTGCTGATCGGTAGATGAGGAAGCGTGTGTTCTCGCCATCTGCGAAAGAACAGAGTAGAAATTCAATTAGCATTGAGAAACCAAGCCGCACGACAAGAAAGAACAAATATGAAACTTTTCCTAACTCGGTAGCCTCTGGGGGATAAATACAGACGTCTCCGTACCGATCCCTCACACTCTACTAAGCTTGTCCGTGAGTTGTGAGACCTATGTAACCTAGCGCTCTAATACCAATTTGTCACGACCCGGATTTTCCACCCTCGGGAGTCGTGATGGCTCCTACTCGTAGAAGCTAGGCAAGCCAAATTTAGTTACCTTTCGTTTACAACGTAGTCCCTTTTATCAATTTATGGCAACAATATCAAAATAACAAAATTTAATAGCAGCGGAAGTCTTAATTATAGAAACTGAATCAAAATGCGGAATAGTCAATACAAGCCTCTACCCAAGACTGGTGTTACAATACTCACGAACTGCTAAGAGATACTAAATACAAATGTCTGAAAGAACACATAAGTTGTTTGTCTCGAATACAAGGAGGCAACAGACTAAAAAGAGAGAATAAGGGAGACGCCGGGCTTGCGGACGCCTGGTCGAGTCTCGCTGGACTGAAGGCCTGCTCTCGTACTAATGCTGCTGTTGTTGCTGCTCAAAACCTGGACCTGTGCAAATAGCACAGAGTGTAGCATCAGCACAACCGACCCCATGTGCTGATAAGTGTCTAGCCTAACCCCGGCGAAGTAGTGACGAGGCTATATATATATATATATATATATATATATATATNTTGTCAAACAGCTAGTTGATTCAAATTAGTGAATTGATGGTGACTGTTCAACTCAAGCAAATTACTGATATTAACCACTATCCTAAAACTATTAGTACCTACGTTGAAACAGTGAATTCGACAAGACGAAAGAGTTGACATTAATAGCAAACTTGCTGATAGTAACTACTGTAGTACAAAAATTGTTTGAGACACATGTTTAGCTTGAATTTAATAGACACACTGATTTCACAAGCAACTGCAAATCTCAATTGTTTCTGATTTCTTATTTTAACAGAAGAAGCGTTTCCCTCCACGAACCATCTGTAGTAGCCTGCCAACCCCAAGAAACTCCGAATCTCTATAGCTGATGTTGGTCTAGTCCAGTTCTTGACTGCCTCTATCTTCTTTGGGTCTACTTGAATACCCTCAGCTGATACAACGTGACCCAGAAATGCAACTAAACTCAGCCAGAACTCACACTTGGAGAACTTGGCATATAACTGACTATCCCTCAGAGTTTGAAGAACCACTCTAAGGTGGTACTCGTGCTCCTCCTGGCTGCGGGAGTACACCAAAATATCATCAATAAAGACTATCACGAACATGTCCAAATATGGCCTGAACACTCGGTTCATCAACTCCATAAATGCTGCTGGGGCATTGTCAACCCAAATGACATGACCAAAAACTCATAATGCCCATACCGAGTCGAAAAATCTATCTTAGGGACATCG